>NC_001912.1:0-15076 GCF_035083965.1 Branchiostoma lanceolatum | reverse complement strand
AATTTTTGTAGTTAAAATATAACACAAGCTTTTCATGCTTGAATTCTCGTAAGTCGAGCAAAAATTTATGCAAATAATATTGATATTCTTACTGTTACTTGCCGCAATTATAGTTATTCGTGCAACTTCCCCCTACTATGGAGCTCTTGCAACTGCCTGACTAGCTCTACTGGCAGCACTTTTGCTTCTAGACGCAGATATCATCTTCCCTGCAATTATTTTAATACTAATTTATTTAGGAGGGATACTTGTCGTGTTTATTTACAGTACAGCTTACGCGGCTGACTTAATACCACTCCCCATTAACTTAACCATGTCAGCTTTAATAGCAAGTTTCGGAGTGATACTTATTACAATAATCTCTTCACCCTCAATTGAAACGCTTTGTGAAACAAAACCTTGATTAGTGTATGATATACAACCATCATATATGTTATTTGACATTTATCAGCGTGGGTCAAGCATATTCATTGTAGCTGTCATGATTTTAACTGCACTCCTCTTCTCTATTTTAGAAGTAGTGTCTCATCGCCAAACAACGATAAAATGATTTATTCACTCCACCTATTAGTGGACCCTCAGATTGGAAGTCTAAAATAATAGCCTTATACTAAGTGAATGCGTACTACAGCACTTTTCATTCTTTAGTTTTGGAGAGAAGAAATTATTTATCATTCGACAAGAGGCGCGCAGCCGCGCTTCCCCCAACTTTACTGGGTTTTTTTCCCAAAAAAGAATTATAATCTCTTCTACAGGCAAATTATAATCCCTAAAATGAGACCACCTATTATTACTATAACTGCAATGTATATTTTAATTAGCGATGTCTGTGCATTAACAACATTATCAGCTATAATCTTATAATTACCTCCAAGACCTTGCGGTAAAGCTAGCTCCGTCCACCCCCGATCCATGACCTGCATTTGATATATTTCCCCCATGTTTAGTCAAACTTTTGGGATTAGTTTATGCATAATTAAAGGGTAGAAACCAACTTGTGCCTCGAAAGCCAGTTCCGGGATGTTAGTAACACTCTCTTCTCGGTGAAGTAAATTTACTACATCTCATGCAATTAACCCCCCTACCAGGGTAACAAATACTGCTGCAAGTTTTAAACTTAGAGGTAATGATAAACAACTAATTTGATTTGGACTCAAAAAATAAATAAAAACTACCCCAGCAATTACACTTCTGTAAGCTAACCGTTGTAGTGGCCCAATTAAATTTCCGTACTCCTCATTCATAGGTTGTAAAACCAATATGCGGCTAACCCCGCCCACTGAGAAATATAATAGTCGAACACTATAAGCTGCAGTGAATCTAGTAGCAATTAAAACTAAACCCACTGCCCAGCTATTAAGGTTATTAATATTAATGATTTCAATAATTGGGTCTTTAGAGAAAAATCCAGCTAAAAAAGGGACCCCTATAAGTGCCGCACTCCCAATAAAAAAACATACACTTGTAATAGGAGCAGCACTGTATAGACCTCCTATTTTCCGGACGTCTTGCTCATTCTGTAATCCATGAATAAAACTTCCTGAACACATGAACAGCATAGCCTTAAAAAAAGCATGTATACAAATATGTAAGAAAGCCAACTGTGGTGCACCAGCACCGACAGCAGTCACTATCAAGCCTAACTGACTAGCAGTAGAAAATGCAACAACCTTCTTTATATCATTTTGTGCTAACGCACAGATAGCTGAAAACAATGTTGTTATTGTTCCTAAGAAAAACACCATCAACTGAATTTCTTTGTGATTTAAAATAATGGGACTAAACCGAATAAGTAGAAATACCCCGGCTACAACTATAGTGCTAGAATGAAGTAACGATGAGACCGGTGTTGGCCCTTCTATTGCTGCTGGTAATCAAGGATGAAGCCCCAACTGAGCGGATTTACCAGCAGCGGCAAGGACAACCCCCAGCAGGAAAAACGTATTAACGAAATCTAAAGCATAAAGACCGGTAAATCTTCAGTCACCAAGAGTAACTAAACTTCATATTAGTATAATTAACAACCCGATATCCCCCACACGATTGTAAAAAATTGCTTGTAATGCAGCTGTGTTTGCATCACTACGAGCATACCACCAGCTAATTAATAGATAAGATATAATACCTACTCCTTCTCACCCAATTAGAAGCTGAAATAAACTCTCTGCACTTACTAACAATAATATCGCAATTAAGAACAACCCTAGATACTTACAAAACAGATCGATGCGTGGGTCTGTTGATATATAGTAGAACGAGAACATAAGAATATTTCATGTAACGTATAATCCTACTACAAAAAAGCAGCAAGTATATAAATCGAAACGGAAACTAATTATTAATCTATAACCACCCAATTTGACTCACTCTCATTTCAAGAACAACATTTCACTCTCGTCACTTATTAATAAAATACTTAGCAAAACTGCATTTATGTACCCTGCATATTTAACTGATTCAGCAAAACTGCTTTTGATTTTACTAAATAAGAAAATTACCATAACCCCTAAAGAGGTTAAAGACAAAACACCTCATAGTTCCAACATCACTCAATTGAAGTTTATTCTTCACTCTTTGACCCCTAAAATCAAAATATTTTCTATACTAATCGAGCTGGCACCATTAAAGACTCGAACTTTAATTAATTACGGTAGCAACATAATTTTAACCTTATAGCACCAGTCAGTCGGAGTTTATACCCCACCGCTAAGACCACAACTTAGTATTCTTATTAAACTAGACTAACTAAAACATTAATCCTAAGTAAAAAATCAAATAAATAGCAGGCACTAAATGCAGAGTTGTCAACAAATATTCTCGGCTAGTAATAGTATAAAGGTTCTTATAATTTTTTATAGTATTCCCTCATTGTGACATTCCGAATAAATATAATGAGTATGCAGCAGTTAGAACAGCACCTAAAGACATGTAGACAATACTGTATGGACTTCAATTATAAAGTGCCACTATAGCTACTAATTCACCAAATAAATTAATGGCTGGCGGTAAGGCTATATTTATAAGACTTATTAAAAACCAACCTAAGCTAATTAAGGGAAAAATTATGATTAAACCTCGTGACCCAGATAAATTGCGCGTGCTTGATCGTTCATATCATAAATTCGCTAGACAAAACAAGCATGAAGAAACAAGTCCGTGAGCAATCATTAGAACTATTGCACCATTGTAACCCCAAGCTACTCCTGTTAAAACTCCGCCTACAACCAGAGCTATATGCCCTACTGAAGAATACGCAATTAAAGATTTTAGATCTGTCTGCCGCAGACAGATTCCTCCTATAACTACAATACCTCAAAGAGCTAGTGCTAGAAATACCTCTCTTGATAGTATAGCTGTAGCCCCTCATATTAAACTAACTCGCATTATGCCGTAGCCTCCTAACTTTAGTAAAACCCCCGCCAAAACTATTGAACCAGCAATGGGAGCCTCTACATGGGCCTTTGGCAACCATAGGTGCACACCGTATAAAGGAAGCTTTACAAGAAATGCTAAAATGCATCCTACCCACCAGAAATTTACTAAGTATCTCAGCTGGAACACCCCCTCATAGGATAAGTCTAATGCTAAACTACCAACTATTTGGTATTGACCAATCAAGCAAATTAAAAGAGGCAAAGAGCCCACTAATGTAAAAAACATAAAATATGTTCCGGCCTGATAACGCTCCTTCTGAGCTCCTCAACGAGTAATCAATATTAACGTTGGAAGCAACGTTGATTCAAAAGCAATGTAAAATAATAGCAAATCGCTAGCTATGAAAGCTAAAACTAGAGCACCGGTCAAAAACACCTGACACCCCACGAATACTCGTTGGTAGATTAGTGATTCACTAACTATATGCTGTTGACTTGCAAGTAATATCAAAGGTAATAACCAAATGCTAAGTACAGTTAAGCCCAATGATACAAAATCTCTAGTTATTATATATCTTACATTCGAAATAGTCATGTTTATATTTACTAATACTGTAGCAGGTAATATTAGTAGTACTCTCCCTACTTGACCTACTCGCCAAACTATACTCTTTTTAGTAACAATTACACCAATTACCAAACCAACATACCCCAAAACCAGATGATTCATTAAGAGAGATTAAAAGATTTTAGTAAATCACTCCCATGACTTCGCGAAATTAAGACTAATAGCGCTAATCCTGAACTAGCCTCACATGCACTGAACGTTAATAACACTAAAGCAATTATTAAAGGGTAATGCAAGCCTGAAATTCTAACTATGCCTAATCCGAGGTACAGTGATACCATCATTATTTCTAAGCACAATAGAACTGATAATAAATGAGTCTGTGATAACCCAAGACCTAATAGTGCAATTAAGAAAATTAAAATTATAATTAACATACAAAGCAGAAACACTTTATTGATATCTTCTGGGCCGAAACCAAATATTTTTTTTACAACTACCTGCTTATTCTGTTCATTCTAAACCTCCCTTCAATCATTCATATATTAACCCGAAAGTTAACACAACCACTAGAAGTATTACTAGTCAGTAGTTGTAGAAAGTATTTTCACTAAATACTACCCCTAAAGGATAAGGTAGGATCAATGCAATCTCCAAATCAAATAGAAGAAACAAAATTGCAACTAAAAAAAACCGCAATGAGAAAGGTAATCGTGCATTACCTATAGGGTCAAACCCGCACTCGTATGCAGATAACTTTTCATTATCGGGTATCACGCTGGGTAAGTGTAAACCCACTAAAAGAAGAATAATTACTAAAGCGCTTGCAATGCCAACAATATAAGTTAATCTTAACATTTAAGACCCTCACCAGTAAATACAAACGTATAAGAAAAGTCACACAACATCGACAAAATGTCAATACCATGCCGCCGCCTCAAAACCAAAGTGATGAGAAGAAGTATAATGGTAAAATACTTGCCGCCCTAAACAAACTATTAAAAACGTTGATCCAATAATAACGTGTAAACCGTGAAATCCTGTCGCCACAAAAAATGTTGAACCATAAACACTGTCAGCAATAGTAAAAGGTGCCTCGTAATATTCCCACGCTTGCAGACCAGTAAAATATAACCCTAGTATAACTGTAATAGCTAGTGACTGGATCGCTTCTGTGCGCTTCCCTTCTATTAAAGCATGATGGGCCCACGTCACTGTTACACCAGAACTCAATAACACAGCAGTATTAAGCAGGGGTACAGCAAATGCATTCAGCGGATGTACACCAACAGGAGGTCAAGTTACCCCTAGCTCCACTGTTGGTGCTAAACTACTGTGAAAGAAAGCCCAAAAAAAAGCTAAGAAGAAAAACACTTCTGACACAATAAATAAAACCATACCACGCCGTAAGCCTGACAAAACATAAGATGTATGACACCCTTGAAAAGTAGCCTCACGAATTACATCTCGTCACCATTGAATTATCGTTGCAACAATCATTACTAAACCTAAGATTATTAAGCTAATCGAATTATAATGAAACCATATTACTAAACCTACAGTTAAAGTGAACGCTGCAGATCCGCCAACAAGAGGCCATGGGCTAGGCTCCACTAAATGTCACGGATGAGGTTGATATCCTGTCATTAAAGATTTTCATCTAAGTATAAAGTTACTAAAATAGCAAACACGTAACCTTGAATCAGGGCGACAGCAATTTCTAGTATAGTTAAGAATACTAATAATAGCAACGTAATACCACTTAGTATCACCGACAATTCTATTAAGCCTAAAACAGCAGAAGAAATAAGATGTATCAAAAGATGCCCGGCAGTTAAATTAGCAGTTAACCGAAGACCTAGAGCTAAAGGGCGTATTAGAATACTTAATGTTTCTACCACTACTAATACTGGCACTAGTAAATTAGGCGCACCTTCAGGACACAAATGAGCAAGAGCAATTACGGGATGGTTGCGAAAACCATACACCACGGTCCCAAATCACAAAGGTACTGCTAGCCCTAAATTTATTGATAACTGTGTTGTAGGTGTAAAAGTATAAGGAAAAAGACCAATTACATTAAGCGTTATTAGCATTAATATTAAAGAAGAGAACAGAACAACCCATCGAAAACCTAGTTTATTTAGGGGCTGTATTACTTGGCTTATTAACGTTTCTATAGTAACATAGACCAATCGTGAGCTACGAGTTCCAGCCCAGCTAGGCCCAAAACTCACAAATAGTTTTCAAGGCATAATTAATGCTAGTAATACTAGAGGGATATTTAATAATCAAGGCGAGTCAAACTGACTAAATAAACTTACTATCATGGTCAAGAATATTCTTTAGATTTTACTTCTACCTCTTCACTACTATCATCTAACGTAGTAGTAACAACAGAAGTAAATTTTTGCAATCCTAAAAATCCTAAAACAAGCCATACCAAAAAAAAGAGAAAAACTCAAGGGATTGGGTTTAACTGCGGCATCCATCGGGGAGTAGTAACTCATCATTAACTTAAAAGGTTAACGCTTTATGTTTAAGCTACCCAATGACTCTTCATCTAGTATTATATCACACCACCCCTCAAAAACCTCAACGGGCACAGCCTCAATTACAATTGGTATAAAACTGTGATTAGCCCCGCAAATCTCGGAACACTGCCCATAGAATGTACCTACACGACTGCACTGTAGCGCTAGTTGATTTAACCGCCCCGGAACAGCATCTATCTTTAATCCTAAAGATGGGACTGTTCAGGAATGAATTACATCAGCAGCAGTAACTAACACCCGTACTGACGTATCTACAGGTAAAACTACCCGATTATCTACCTCTAGTAGTCGAGCATCTCCTTTAGACAAATCCCCTAAAGGCAGCATATAAGAATCAAACTCAATATCGTAGTAATCCGTGTACTCATAGCTTCAATACCACTGGTGTCCAACACTCTTAATTGTTAATTGCGGATTATCTAATTCGTCCGTTAAATAGAGTAACTTTAATGAAGGTAACGCTACTACAACAAGAATAATAGCTGGAATCACTGTTCATACAGTTTCAATAACATGTCCATCTGTTAAAAACCGATAGATATACTTAGACGAAATTAATACTAGTATACTATAGAAGATTAAGCATGTAATCAGAATTAATACTAATATTACATGATCGTGAAAGTAGATTATTTCTTCTATCACAGGTGATGCTGCGTCTATTAAGCCCAACTGCGCGGGAGTTGCCATCGAGATATCTTAAGACTAAGATTTACAACCTGACAAACTGTAAGTTTTAATTAACCTAATACCTCTGTTTAAAGGAAATATGGCAGAGCGTATGCGATTGGCTTGAAACCAATAGACAAAGGTTTTAACTACCTTTTATTTCTAATATTTCTTTGAAATGAAAGGTAACTCTTCGTGTGTATGAAATAATGGTGGACACCCTATTAACCACTCTGCAGAATGAGATGCATGACTAGCTGGCACGGCTTTCCGCTGAGATGAGAATGCTTCTCACAAAATGAATAAAAAGAATACCACAGACCCAAGAGAAATAATTGACCCTAAAGATGAAATTACATTTCAGATTGTATATGCATCTGGATAGTCGGAATATCGACGAGGTATACCTGCCAACCCTAAAAAATGCTGGGGAAAAAACGTTAAATTTACCCCTACAAATATTACAAAGAAGTGAATTTTTGTCCAGGACTCCTGTAACGTAAATCCTGTAAATAAAGGAAACCAATATGTAAGTCCAGCTAAAATTGAAAATACGGCTCCTATAGACAAAACGTAATGAAAATGTGCTACAACATAATATGTATCATGCAACACAATGTCTAAAGACGAATTTGCTAGTACAATTCCAGTTAACCCTCCAACAGTGAATAAAAAGATGAACCCTAACGCTCATAATAGGGGTGTTTCCCACTTTAATTGCTTTGATCCAGATAATGTAGCTAACCAGCTAAAAACCTTAATTCCTGTTGGGACTGCAATAACCATAGTCGCGGCAGTAAAATAACTTCGTGTGTCTACATCTATACCAACAGTAAACATATGATGGGCTCAGACCCAGAACCCTAGTAACCCGATCGTAAACATAGCTCATGTTATACCTAAATAACCAAATGACCGTAATTTACCAGCATAGTGAATAATAATATGTGAAATAATACCAAACCCCGGTAAAATTAAAATGTAAACTTCTGGATGACCAAAGAATCAAAATAGATGCTCATACAAAATTGGATCTCCTCCACCAGAAGGATCGAAGAATGTAGTGTTAATATTCCGATCAGTAAGCAATATAGTAATTGCACCGGCTAACACTGGCAAGGACAATAGCAATAGGTAGGCAGTAACTCAAATTGACCAAACAAACAACGGCACCCGATTTCACTCAATGCTAGCACGCATATTATGAATCGTTGTAATAAAATTGATTGCCCCTAAAATGGATGATACACCAGCCAAATGTAGAGAGAAAATAGCCAGATCAACAGATGCCCCTGCGTGAGCAATGTTACTAGATAAAGGAGGGTAAACTGTCCAACCCGTTCCAACCCCAGCCTCGACAGCAGAAGACGCCAATAATAAAGAAAATGACGGCGGCAGCATTCAAAAGCTCATATTATTTATGCGGGGGAAAGCTATATCTGGCGCCCCAATTATCATGGGCACTAACCAGTTCCCAAATCCCCCGATCATAATTGGCATAACTATGAAGAAGATTATAACAAACGCGTGCGCTGTTACAATTACATTATATAAGTGATCATCACCTAAGAGCGCACCCGGCTGAGACAGTTCTGCTCGAATTAGCAAACTTATGGCAGTCCCCACCATTGCAGCTCAAGCACCAAAAATAAAATATAAAGTTCCGATATCTTTGTGGTTTGTAGAAAATAACCATCGAGTAATGTACACAAGCTATCCTAGTGAAATGGCTGACCTAAAGCAGCGGATTGTAGCTCCGCCTATGAGAAGTAATTCTCTTTTACTAGGCTTTATAAAAATTCTGGTTGCAACCCAGAAAGTAAAAGTAGACCTTTTGAAAGCCTAAAATCTTAAGTTAAATAAACTATTTGATTTGCAATCAAAAAATGTGGTCTCCTCAGATTTTAAGGACTGGAAACACTTCCACTCTCAGCTTTGAAGGCTAAAGGTCTTAAATTTTTAACCTAACTCCTTAAATAGTAGCTTAACATGAATAAAAGCCTTGGACTGTTAATCCAAAGATGCAATTATTTGCCTATTTAGGTAAGCAGCTAGCTCCCCCCACCAAGAACAACCCAAGTATGTTTAATACTAGCAATCCACTTATTAACCCAGAAAGTTGCATCTTGCGCCAATTTAACCCACTTATAATTTGCTGAGGACCTAATACTACGATACACAAGTAACTAACGCGCAAATAGTAAAATAGACTAATTAAGGTACCTGTGATTAGTACAACTGACACCCCTAGTAATAATTGACCAACAAAATGTGTCAACAGCAATCACTTTCCGAAGAAACCAAAAAATGGGGGCAGACCCCCTAAAGAGAGAAACCCAACACCTAGTAAAACACTCATAAGAGGATTAAACATTAATCCAGTCCGTAACTGATTTAAGTGTCCCCCGTTTAATATATGTAAAATGGAAAATAAGGGAATTGACAGAATTACATACAGAGTAAAATAACTAAGCCCTAATAATGACCCAGCTACACACCCTACCACTAATCAACCCAAATGGGAGATTGACGAAAACGCCAGCAATTTTCGTATTTGTGTCTGCCCTAAACCTCCTAGACCCCCTACAAGAGCAGAAACCATACCAAATAGTAATAATATAGAACTATTATTACAGGTTGCTAACTGGGTTAGAACTGCTAATCCCGGCACTTTCTGCCATGTCAGCAAGACAGCCCCCGGAATATAATTTAACCCTTGCACAACATCAACAACTCAATAATGGAAGGGCGCTAACCCTAATTTTGTAACTACCGCAAGTATAATTATTATGTCCCCGATGTTCCCTATTAACTGGTTAACTCCCCCTATGAAATCACCTCTAAGACTTACTATCCCGCCTAAAAAGAATACAGCCGCCGCTATAGCTTGTACAATAAAATATTTGACGGTAGCTTCAACTTCCAAAGACGAATGTCATCAAACTAAAATAGGGATAAAGGCTAGCGTTCCCAATTCTAACCCCAATCATATAAACACTCAGTGGCCCGAACTACTGATTAACATAACACTTATAATTATAGTAATACTAAATAAAGGAGAGATATAAGGACTCATATGAGAGGTAGTGTAAGTAACACAATAGATTTTGAGTCTACTAATGCCAGTTCAACTCTTGCCCTCTCATGGTAGAGGATGGATTTACCAACACTGTTGGGGTATGGGCCCAATAGCCTAATTAGCTTACTCTAACTAAAAATGACATTTTATGCATCTCTGCCCTATCAAAACAGCGTTTTTTTTAAACTACATTTCTACAGCCCTCCCCCGATTCCAGAGAAAGTTAGAGGTAAACTAAAATTTAATATAAGTAACCCCAAACTCAGCGGTAAGAAGCTTTTCCAGGCCAAATGTATCAACTGATCATAGCGGAAGCGTGGGTACGAAGCCCGAAACCATAAATAAAGCCCCGCTAGTAGCCCCACCTTAACTGCTACACCTAGCAAACTAAAGTGTGCGGCCAAAAATAACAAAGCAGAAAGAACATTCATAAACAAAATATTGGCATACTCGGCCAAAAAGAACAGAGCGAAAGGACCGCCTGAATATTCTACGTTAAATCCCGAAACCAATTCGGATTCTCCCTCCGTTAAGTCAAAAGGAGATCGATTGGTTTCAGCGACCGTTGAGATAAACCACATAATTCCTAACGGTCAGCAACTTAATATGAGCATTACTTCCTCCTGCGCGGAAAAAAACTGAGCCAGATTGAAACCCCCCACTAAGCAAATCAGACTTAGAATGATTAAACCCAAGCTTACTTCATAAGATACTATCTGTGCAACAGCTCGCAAAGCACCCAAGAGAGCATACTTCGAGTTAGAAGATCACCCAGAAGCCATGATTGAGTAAACCGATAGGCTCGAAATAGCTAAAACAAATAATACAGCAAAATTTAACTCAATGAAAGCGTCTATAAGGGGTACCGGTATTCAAAGCAAAAGAGCCAAAATGAGAGCTAACATAGGAGCAAAAAAAAACACACTCGGGTTGGATGAGGAAGGCTTAATTGGCTCCTTAATAAATAGTTTAACACCATCTGCAATAGGCTGTAGGAGACCATAGGGCCCCACCACATTAGGTCCCTTACGTAATTGAACGTAGCCAATTACCTTTCGCTCTGTTAATGTCAAAAACGCAACAGCTAGTAAAACTGGTACAAAATATAAGAAGATATGAATTACACTTAAGATTATCACCACTAAAAATAGGAATTGCACCTATGACAGAAGGGCTTAGGCCTTATGCAATACTACTTTGCTATTTTAGTTATAATTTAAAAAAACCTTAAAATTACACACCATTGGTCCTTTCGTACTAAATATGTGAATGTAAGGATAGAATCTAACCTGTCTTACGACGGTCTGTACTCAGATCACGTAAGATTTTAATCGCCGAACAGGCAAACCCATAATAGCTGCTACACCATTAGGAATCTTGATCCAACATCGAGGTCGCAAACCCTTTTGTCAATATGGGCTCTCAAAAAGGATTACGCTGTTATCCCTGTGGTAACTTTATCTATTAATCGCTCTTAGCGGATCTGTATTAATATTCCTTGGCATAAACAGCCTAAAAATGTAAATTTAATATCAAAGCTTAATTCCTTTGCTTGCCACCCCAGCCAAAAGACCGTTTAATTACGCATGTTTGGTGATAATTAATTATTTTATTCTAACAGACGCTAATATGTAGTCTTCAAGCTCAACAGGGTCTTCTCGTCCATTACAGCCATGCCCGCATTTTCACAGACACTGAAATCTCAGTTTTTAGGGGGAAGACAGTCGAAACCTCGTCTAATCATTCATACATTCCCCCATTTAAAGGGCAAGTGATTATGCTACCTTTGCACAGTCAGAATACCGCGGCCGTTAATAATTACACCGGGCAGACCAGACCTTTAATATTAGTCTAAAGGCGATGTTTTTGTTAAACAGGCGAGCTTCCTGTTTGCCGAGTTCCTTCCCCCTAATTATGTAACTCAATTACACTCTCCTGTTAGCTTCACATTAATTCTTTATCCAGAACAAAATACAAAGAGTAAAATTACTTACATCTGTGTTAAGAGTTAGTTAACCTACGCATTTTAACATAAAATTCTATAAGAGTTATTCAATACCAAACTAAAATAAAGTTACCGCCTCACTGTAAGCTATAACGCTGTTATTACAAGATGGCTGCTTTTAAGCCAACTACAGACAAATCAGAATTTATATATAGTAGATGATTGTTTACACTTAGATTTACCAGCATATTCCGATAAATCCCACTTGGTAATACTACAAAGCTGAACTCTTATTCATTTCTTGAATAACCAGCTAGAACTAAACGCGATTAGCATGTCACCCCCATTCTAGCCTCATCTAACTATATTGCAACATAGATTAGTTAAGTCATTAATTTACTAGGACTAGAATAAATCGTTTAGTTTCGGGATTACTAACACTAATTAACGCTAGCAAGTGCCCTAATTAAATCATTATGCAAAAGGAAAATAGAGTTTACCTTTGGGTTATTAGTTAAAGCCTTATTAATTATTTCTCGTATTCCTTTTCAGTACCCATCACTAGATTTTGTTCGCCCCTACACAATATTAAAGTTTTATAAACCATAACAATTGTTTACAACATATTTACTTCAAGCTAATTTGATTCACAAATATCTTTTCCGTGTAAAAGAAACGCTTATGTCAAGCTCTAGCTAGTCCGGTAACGAAGCATGAGTGCCTTCCTTTACCTTTTCAAGATAATAGTCTAATTAACCTACGTTTACCTATAATTCCCCAGGGGATCCTTCCGGATGCCCTACCTTGTTACGACTTCTTTCCTTTATGATTTCAGGAAAATGACGGGCGGTGTGTGCATAGATAAGCGCTACAGTCAATATATCATCATAATACAAATTTACAACCAAATCCAACTTCAATTACTAGTTTCATGAGTAATATCCGGTATTGCTAAATAACTGTAATTCATTCCAACCTCTACTATTGACTACACCCTGACCTGACGTTTAGATATCCATCTCTTAGCTAATTCTTACACCCTTATGACATTAGCTGACGACGGCGGTATATAAGTTGAACACCAAATAGAGTAAGATCCTCGCGGATTATCGATTTTACTGAACAAACTCCTCTGAATAGACATTACCCACTGCCAAAATCTTTAGTTTTCAAACATAATTCGTACTAACCAACTGTTAACTAGTAAAGAATAGCAGGGTCTCTAATCCTGGTTTATACCTTTACTTCGTGTAATTAACACTTTTAAGATTTACAAACGAGAAAGCATACGACATCACCTCTTAGATAATCTTAACTTGCTATGAAAATTACAGATACGTGTATTATAAATATTTGTTCAGGTGTAACCGCGGCGGCTGGCACAATCTTTGCCACACTAGTATAACCACTGCTGAAGCATGCTCTCACACCTTCACCAATATTAAGTACTGCTCTTGCTGTATAGAGTGGTAAGACAAAGCAAATAACAATAATATGCTTCAATTTGCGTTAAGACTTAAACTCTTAGCGCCCCCATCTCTCACTGGTGCATAACGATTAGCATGTATCATCAGTAACCCCTTTATAATTGAAACCAGAATCAAATCTGCACTCAGAAAATAGTTTAAGTAAAACCTAAACTTTGGGAGTTTAAAATGATAAGTATTTATCTTTTCTGAGTTTTAGAATAATATTATTATCTTCGATTTACAAGACCGATGCTTTCACTTAAGCTACTTAAAACTAACTAAACAAAAGCTTATTCTCTACATACCCCACAATAGGGATGAACAGTAAAATGTTAACAAAGTAAATAACCGATGCCGCTTGACCTAAAAAAATGTAAGGATATTCCACAGGCTGACCCCCTAGCCAAGTTAATAATAACACATTCACTACTATTAACCAAAAAAGGACCTGGGCCAGAGGTCGAAAATTATGGCTCGTCTGACGGCTAGAATGAACGAAAGGTATAAAAAATAAGACTACAATAGACATTGCTAACGCTACAACTCCGCCTAACTTATTAGGAATTGACCGAAGAATTGCATAAGCAAACAAAAAGTATCACTCCGGCTGGATGTGAACTGGCGTCACAAGGGGGTTAGCAGGGATATAATTCTCTGGGTCCGTCAAAAGATTAGGGGAGAAAAGTGCAATAAACACTAACCCGGCCAACAGAACAACGAATCCTACCACATCCTTATAAGAGAAATAAGCATGAAAAGGGACTTTATCTACATCCCCTGCTAACCCCGTAGGATTATTAGCCCCCGTTTGGTGTAAGAACAATAAATGGACAACAGATAACCCTGCAATTATAAAAGGTAAAAAAAAATGGAATGCGAAAAACCGTGTTAGCGTAGCATTATCAACTGAGAATCCACCTCACAGCCACTGAACCAAGTCTGGCCCGAAATAAGGGATTGCTGAAAATAAATTAGTAATAACAGTAGCACCCCAAAAGGACATCTGCCCCCAGGGAAGAACATAACCTAAAAAGGCGGTTGCTATGGTTAAAACTAGCAGCATTACACCAATGTTTCATGTCTCTACATAAAAGTAAGACCCGTAGTATAGCCCTCGCCCGATATGTATATACAAACAAATAAATATGAAGGATGCACCATTAGCGTGAAGATTACGCAATAACCACCCATAGTTAACATCTCGACAGATATGAGCTACAGATGAAAAAGCCAAATTTACATCAGCTGTATAGTGTATTGCCAAAAAGAGCCCAGTCAAAATTTGACTCACTAAGCAAAGACCCAATAAGGATCCAAAATTCCACATAACAGAAATATTGCTAGGGACAGGCAAGTCAATCACAGAGTGATTCACAACTTTTAGTAACGGATGATGTTTCCGCAAAGGACCAGACAT
>NW_027100655.1:0-20418 GCF_035083965.1 Branchiostoma lanceolatum | reverse complement strand
TCTCTCTCTATTGGCTCGCTGTCGGAAGTTGTCGATCCAGCGGCGAAGTATAAATTGGCTGGGCAGGACCTTTCGTCTATTCATTCTTCTACCCGTATAACGCCAATCAATCGACTACTACAAGATGTCTGGACGTGGTAAAGGAGGCAAGGCACGCGCTAAGGCAAAGAGTCGTTCTTCCCGAGCGGGTCTCCAGTTCCCCGTTGGCCGCGTACATCGCTTCTTGCGGAAGGGAAACTACGCCCAGCGCGTGGGTGCCGGCGCTCCGGTGTATCTGGCGGCGGTGCTTGAGTACTTGACGGCCGAGATTCTGGAGCTGGCTGGTAACGCTGCCCGTGACAACAAGAAGACTAGAATCATCCCCCGTCACCTTCAACTGGCCGTCCGCAACGACGAGGAGTTGAACAAGCTGATGTCGGGCGTCACCATTGCCCAGGGCGGTGTTCTCCCAAACATCCACGCTGTGCTTCTGCCCAAGAAGACCGGCAAGGCTCAGTAGATTCCAGACGTATACCTAAACCCAGGCCCTTTTCAGGGCCACCCACATCCTTTCAAAGGAACTGTATCATCTTCACACTTGCTTCATACATACGACTAACTATTCATGGTGAAATGAAAAAAAAAAGACTTTAATACATTTGTATCTCTTACACACACTGCATCTGCTTAGATTAGACAAAGACTAGACAACGTTTACATTATTATTAGTAATACAATCACGTTGCATACCCCATACCTTGATAGCTAAGACAACGTTACACATCAAGTGCGAGAGCAAGAAGAGATCGGAGAAATGATACGAGAAATGAGCGCAATATCACTTCCTTCTTCATCTGTCCGTGTGGGCCGTGTCATGCTCGCTGACATATTGTACAACATTTGGGTAACCGGGTAAATAGACCGTCCGGCACGTGTGCGGCACGCGCAATACACACGACTATACGTGTCAAGTTTCATGGGGGGGGGGGGGGTATGTATGTATGTATGTATGTATGTATGTATGTATGTTTGTGTTTGCAGCCATGAGCGCTGAGGTTGGATGGAAGGAAGGGGGCAGAACGAGTGATGATGGTTGTGTAACCGTGTAACTCTGCAGTTTAATTGTTAAACCGTGTCTTGGAAAAGGGGGGTCTGTTTAAAGAAATGTGAACGATGTAGATCTTTCTGGGATATGTCAGTGGCCCTGAAAAGGGCCGGTGTTAATGTTGATCTTGCTCCGATCAAGCTTATGCGCGCTCCCCTCTGATGCGGCGGGCGAGTTGGATGTCCTTGGGCATGATGGTAACGCGCTTGGCATGGATAGCGCACAGGTTGGTGTCCTCGAACAGACCGACCAGGTAGGCCTCGCTTGCTTCCTGCAGAGCCATGACCGCTGAGCTCTGGAAGCGCAGGTCCGTCTTGAAGTCTTGGGCGATTTCCCGCACCAGGCGCTGGAAGGGCAGCTTGCGGATGAGCAGCTCCGTCGACTTCTGGTAGCGGCGGATCTCCCTCAGGGCGACGGTGCCGGGCCTGTAGCGGTGAGGCTTCTTGACGCCACCGGTAGCCGGTGCGCTCTTGCGAGCGGCCTTGGTTGCCAACTGCTTCCTGGGGGCCTTGCCACCGGTGGACTTACGGGCGGTCTGCTTGGTACGTGCCATGTCGGACGGAGTTTGTCTACGCTGAAGTGCAGGACGATAAGACTAGTCGGCAGACTGTGGAGAGTGAATTTATAACAACCGCTAATTAGATGCCCCGAGGTTTTCAATTGGCCGGTGCTCTGCCGTCTGATTGGTTGTCTTACCCAAATCTGGCCTCGTGATTGGTCAGTTTTCATGTCTCCAGGATCCGATATTCAGCGGCAAGCTCGGCACTTTTGGGGGTCACAGAGGAAATGTTGCAAGGATATCTTGAGCGCTACAACAGAATTACTATGGGCTACAAGTGTATTTTTGTATGTTTGTACACACTTTGGTGCGGATAGACGGACAGTGGTAACGAAACATCATCTTTGTACTCAATAAAGTTGTCGATTGATTAATTGATTTCCGGCGAGAAATTAACATCAGTCCGTTCACCTGGGTGTGTGCTTCTGTACGTATGTTCGTTCACCCATCCTTCCCTTCCAACATGTGTGTGTTGTTATACATGTGCTCTACGCGTGTTTGTGTCACGGTGTGTGTGTGTGTGGGGGGGGGGGGTGCTTTCATTCTATTTTATGTATCACTTATATGATTGACATAGTTCTTTTGTAAGGATGTGGGTGGCCCTGAAAAGGGCCGGGGTTCGCAGAAACTTCGACGGTCAGGTCATCACTTCTTCTTGGGCTTGGACGCTTTCTTGGCAGGCGCCGCCTTCTTTGCAATCTTCTTTGCCGGAGTCTTTTTTGTGGATTTCTTGGCAGCGGGTTTCTTGGCCGGAGATTTCTTGGTCTTCTTGGTAGTCGGTTTCTTGGTCTTCTTGGGGGTGGTAGCCTTCTTAGCCTTTGGCTTTTTGGGCTTGGTGGTCTTGGGTTTTGCGGCTTTCTTAGCCACAGGTTTCTTGACCGGCTTCTTGACGGCTTTCTTTGCGGCCTTCTCGGCGGCTTTCTTGGCTGCCACGTTGATCTTGAAGGATCCCGACGCCCCAGTTCCTTTGACCTGGATGAGGGTACCCTTCTCCACCAAGGATTTCAGGGCGCGCTTGACGAAGTGCGCTTTCTTCTCCACGTCGAACTTGTAGTTACCAGCAATGTACTTCTTGATGGCCAACAGAGAAGAACCGGTACGGTCCTTGAGCGCTTCCACAGCCGCCGTAACCATAACAGTGGTGGGCGGGTGAGCCGCAGGGCCCTTGGGTGCCGTTGGCTTCCTGGCCTTCTTGGGGGACGATGCTGGAGCGGACATGCTGGATTACCTTGTCTGCGCTAGACGTGCAAATGAAACCACCGTCTTGTCAAGCTGGCGTGAAGTAACAATGGTACGGACCTAGACGGAAACGTCACAGCTTGTCTGTGTCCTATTGTCAGTCGCGGCGAAACTTGTATTTCTTTTCAAACTCTATAGTGGGAATTCTCCCTTAACAGGCATGAGAAATGATGTACAAAAGAAGATTCACATCTAGCCAATTTGATGGAAGCGGCTGATCACTAGCCTCCAGATCTTGAGATATTCGTCATATTTCCAGTAAGTGAGCTGCGATATTTCCGACTATAAGTCCGTGCCATTGTTACTTCAGACCAGCTTGACAAGACGGCAGAATCTTACAGCTAGTCGAAAAGAAACTTCACTATGAGCGATCCACAACACATATGGAGTATTAAACTACGATACAACACACACACTATCAAATAAATCAAGATCCCTCCGCCGCACCGCACCAAACAACACCTCACTTTGATGTCTCCTTCCACGCCAAAACGCACACCAAGATAAACAGCAAAGCCGACGACATCAACCAATTTACAAGGGAAATATGTTTGATATACGCTTCAGCAGAAACGACAAACACCTGCCCAAAAATAAACACGTCAACCAAAAAAGACCACTCACGCACAAAGAAATAAAGAACTACAATCGTGGTCTCTGTGTTCTTGGGGTTGGAATGATCATTGTATGTCATGTTCATCGTTCGAGTCAGGTGTGTACGTGTGTAGGGCCGTGTTTGTTGTGAGAAAATACAGCTCTTTCTTGGACATTTGGATGGCCCTGAAAAGGGCCGGGGTTGCTTGCGATGATAAGTCAGCCGGGTCCTTTAGCCACCAAAGCCGTACAGGGTGCGGCCTTGACGTTTGAGAGCGTAGACGACGTCCATGGCGGTGACCGTCTTGCGCTTGGCGTGCTCGGTGTATGTGACCGCGTCGCGGATCACATTCTCCAGGAAGACCTTGAGAACGCCTCGGGTCTCCTCGTAGATGAGGCCGGAGATGCGTTTGACGCCGCCTCGGCGAGCCAGACGACGGATGGCGGGCTTGGTGATGCCCTGGATGTTGTCGCGAAGCACCTTACGGTGACGCTTGGCGCCTCCCTTTCCGAGACCCTTGCCTCCCTTGCCGCGCCCAGACATGATGCTAGTAGATGCGATGTTCTTCTCGACTAGGATTAGAACGAAGCAGTGAATGGGTCGCCTCCTGTCGGAGCCGATTTAATAGCCGCCCTGCGGACCTACGAGAACTCTAGTCGACGACCGGTCGACCACAACTGGCCAATGGGAAGACGCCATCCGCCAACCCATAGGAGTTACAAAAGACGAATCCACGCCGAGGCTTTCCCATCGGCAAGACCACTATTTTCGGAGATAAGAAATATTAGCAAGACGAAGGAAAGAAAGCAAAGCAAACTAAAGAACGCCCCCTAACGATATATATCGAAGATGACAAGAAGCACAGGGCAAGCGAGACACGGAAACGTCTACGCCACACACACACACACACACACACACACACACACGCTCCATTAGCGCTCATAAGTTTGACTACACATATCAGACATTGTCTGTCTGATAATACGTTGAAGGCATTCGACAGGAAAATAACGCCAATCGACGCAACGACTATTTCGTTGTTCTAAAGAACGTCCCGTGAACAACGTCACAGGCGGCGACATTTGTTCCAGAAGGCAACGTCTGTTGGCTCTGTTCTGTTTGATGATAACAAACAGAACGTTGTGTAGATTTTTATCACGTCAGAAGACACTTTATTTCTTGTATTGTATTGCATTGTGTTGCGTTGTGTATTGTTGATGGCTTTGTTGTGCGTTGCAGCCCTCTCCTGTTAGGGCGCGTCGTTGGGTTCTCAGTAGATTCCAGACGTATACCTAAACCCAGGCCCTTTTCAGGGCCACCCACATCCTTTCAAAGGAACTGTATCATCTTCACACTTGCTTCATACATACGACTAACTATTCATGGTGAAATGAAAAAAAAAAGACTTTAATACATTTGTATCTCTTACACACACTGCATCTGCTTAGATTAGACAAAGACTAGACAACGTTTACATTATTATTAGTAATACAATCACGTTGCATACCCCATACCTTGATAGCTAAGACAACGTTACACATCAAGTGCGAGAGCAAGAAGAGATCGGAGAAATGATACGAGAAATGAGCGCAATATCACTTCCTTCTTCATCTGTCCGTGTGGGCCGTGTCATGCTCGCTGACATATTGTACAACATTTGGGTAACCGGGTAAATAGACCGTCCGGCACGTGTGCGGCACGCGCAATACACACGACTATACGTGTCAAGTTTCATGGGGGGGGGGGGGGGTATGTATGTATGTATGTATGTATGTATGTATGTTTGTGTTTGCAGCCATGAGCGCTGAGGTTGGATGGAAGGAAGGGGGCAGAACGAGTGATGATGGTTGTGTAACCGTGTAACTCTGCAGTTTAATTGTTAAACCGTGTCTTGGAAAAGGGGGGTCTGTTTAAAGAAATGTGAACGATGTAGATCTTTCTGGGATATGTCAGTGGCCCTGAAAAGGGCCGGTGTTAATGTTGATCTTGCTCCGATCAAGCTTATGCGCGCTCCCCTCTGATGCGGCGGGCGAGTTGGATGTCCTTGGGCATGATGGTAACGCGCTTGGCATGGATAGCGCACAGGTTGGTGTCCTCGAACAGACCGACCAGGTAGGCCTCGCTTGCTTCCTGCAGAGCCATGACCGCTGAGCTCTGGAAGCGCAGGTCCGTCTTGAAGTCTTGGGCGATTTCCCGCACCAGGCGCTGGAAGGGCAGCTTGCGGATGAGCAGCTCCGTCGACTTCTGGTAGCGGCGGATCTCCCTCAGGGCGACGGTGCCGGGCCTGTAGCGGTGAGGCTTCTTGACGCCACCGGTAGCCGGTGCGCTCTTGCGAGCGGCCTTGGTTGCCAACTGCTTCCTGGGGGCCTTGCCACCGGTGGACTTACGGGCGGTCTGCTTGGTACGTGCCATGTCGGACGGAGTTTGTCTACGCTGAAGTGCAGGACGATAAGACTAGTCGGCAGACTGTGGAGAGTGAATTTATAACAACCGCTAATTAGATGCCCCGAGGTTTTCAATTGGCCGGTGCTCTGCCGTCTGATTGGTTGTCTTACCCAAATCTGGCCTCGTGATTGGTCAGTTTTCATGTCTCCAGGATCCGATATTCAGCGGCAAGCTCGGCACTTTTGGGGGTCACAGAGGAAATGTTGCAAGGATATCTTGAGCGCTACAACAGAATTACTATGGGCTACAAGTGTATTTTTGTATGTTTGTACACACTTTGGTGCGGATAGACGGACAGTGGTAACGAAACATCATCTTTGTACTCAATAAAGTTGTCGATTGATTAATTGATTTCCGGCGAGAAATTAACATCAGTCCGTTCACCTGGGTGTGTGCTTCTGTACGTATGTTCGTTCACCCATCCTTCCCTTCCAACATGTGTGTGTTGTTATACATGTGCTCTACGCGTGTTTGTGTCACGGTGTGTGTGTGTGGGGGGGGGGGGTGCTTTCATTCTATTTTATGTATCACTTATATGATTGACATAGTTCTTTTGTAAGGATGTGGGTGGCCCTGAAAAGGGCCGGGGTTCGCAGAAACTTCGACGGTCAGGTCATCACTTCTTCTTGGGCTTGGACGCTTTCTTGGCAGGCGCCGCCTTCTTTGCAATCTTCTTTGCCGGAGTCTTTTTTGTGGATTTCTTGGCAGCGGGTTTCTTGGCCGGAGATTTCTTGGTCTTCTTGGTAGTCGGTTTCTTGGTCTTCTTGGGGGTGGTAGCCTTCTTAGCCTTTGGCTTTTTGGGCTTGGTGGTCTTGGGTTTTGCGGCTTTCTTAGCCACAGGTTTCTTGACCGGCTTCTTGACGGCTTTCTTTGCGGCCTTCTCGGCGGCTTTCTTGGCTGCCACGTTGATCTTGAAGGATCCCGACGCCCCAGTTCCTTTGACCTGGATGAGGGTACCCTTCTCCACCAAGGATTTCAGGGCGCGCTTGACGAAGTGCGCTTTCTTCTCCACGTCGAACTTGTAGTTACCAGCAATGTACTTCTTGATGGCCAACAGAGAAGAACCGGTACGGTCCTTGAGCGCTTCCACAGCCGCCGTAACCATAACAGTGGTGGGCGGGTGAGCCGCAGGGCCCTTGGGTGCCGTTGGCTTCCTGGCCTTCTTGGGGGACGATGCTGGAGCGGACATGCTGGATTACCTTGTCTGCGCTAGACGTGCAAATGAAACCACCGTCTTGTCAAGCTGGCGTGAAGTAACAATGGTACGGACCTAGACGGAAACGTCACAGCTTGTCTGTGTCCTATTGTCAGTCGCGGCGAAACTTGTATTTCTTTTCAAACTCTATAGTGGGAATTCTCCCTTAACAGGCATGAGAAATGATGTACAAAAGAAGATTCACATCTAGCCAATTTGATGGAAGCGGCTGATCACTAGCCTCCAGATCTTGAGATATTCGTCATATTTCCAGTAAGTGAGCTGCGATATTTCCGACTATAAGTCCGTGCCATTGTTACTTCAGACCAGCTTGACAAGACGGCAGAATCTTACAGCTAGTCGAAAAGAAACTTCACTATGAGCGATCCACAACACATATGGAGTATTAAACTACGATACAACACACACACTATCAAATAAATCAAGATCCCTCCGCCGCACCGCACCAAACAACACCTCACTTTGATGTCTCCTTCCACGCCAAAACGCACACCAAGATAAACAGCAAAGCCGACGACATCAACCAATTTACAAGGGAAATATGTTTGATATACGCTTCAGCAGAAACGACAAACACCTGCCCAAAAATAAACACGTCAACCAAAAAAGACCACTCACGCACAAAGAAATAAAGAACTACAATCGTGGTCTCTGTGTTCTTGGGGTTGGAATGATCATTGTATGTCATGTTCATCGTTCGAGTCAGGTGTGTACGTGTGTAGGGCCGTGTTTGTTGTGAGAAAATACAGCTCTTTCTTGGACATTTGGATGGCCCTGAAAAGGGCCGGGGTTGCTTGCGATGATAAGTCAGCCGGGTCCTTTAGCCACCAAAGCCGTACAGGGTGCGGCCTTGACGTTTGAGAGCGTAGACGACGTCCATGGCGGTGACCGTCTTGCGCTTGGCGTGCTCGGTGTATGTGACCGCGTCGCGGATCACATTCTCCAGGAAGACCTTGAGAACGCCTCGGGTCTCCTCGTAGATGAGGCCGGAGATGCGTTTGACGCCGCCTCGGCGAGCCAGACGACGGATGGCGGGCTTGGTGATGCCCTGGATGTTGTCGCGAAGCACCTTACGGTGACGCTTGGCGCCTCCCTTTCCGAGACCCTTGCCTCCCTTGCCGCGCCCAGACATGATGCTAGTAGATGCGATGTTCTTCTCGACTAGGATTAGAACGAAGCAGTGAATGGGTCGCCTCCTGTCGGAGCCGATTTAATAGCCGCCCTGCGGACCTACGAGAACTCTAGTCGACGACCGGTCGACCACAACTGGCCAATGGGAAGACGCCATCCGCCAACCCATAGGAGTTACAAAAGACGAATCCACGCCGAGGCTTTCCCATCGGCAAGACCACTATTTTCGGAGATAAGAAATATTAGCAAGACGAAGGAAAGAAAGCAAAGCAAACTAAAGAACGCCCCCTAACGATATATATCGAAGATGACAAGAAGCACAGGGCAAGCGAGACACGGAAACGTCTACGCCACACACACACACACACACACACACACACACACGCTCCATTAGCGCTCATAAGTTTGACTACACATATCAGACATTGTCTGTCTGATAATACGTTGAAGGCATTCGACAGGAAAATAACGCCAATCGACGCAACGACTATTTCGTTGTTCTAAAGAACGTCCCGTGAACAACGTCACAGGCGGCGACATTTGTTCCAGAAGGCAACGTCTGTTGGCTCTGTTCTGTTTGATGATAACAAACAGAACGTTGTGTAGATTTTTATCACGTCAGAAGACACTTTATTTCTTGTATTGTATTGCATTGTGTTGCGTTGTGTATTGTTGATGGCTTTGTTGTGCGTTGCAGCCCTCTCCTGTTAGGGCGCGTCGTTGGGTTCTATGCGCCTGCCGTCGCAGGTTAGTGGCGTGTGCATGCCTTGGGTGATTTGTTTGACTGCAAAGTGTGATTGCTACAGCTCTTTTGTGGGGATGTGGGTGGCCTTGAAAAAGGCCGGGGTTATATATCTCTGGCACTGGCGGTAGATCTACTTGGAGCTGGTGTACTTGGT
Source organism: Branchiostoma lanceolatum (assembly GCF_035083965.1). Lineage (NCBI taxonomy): Eukaryota > Metazoa > Chordata > Leptocardii > Amphioxiformes > Branchiostomatidae > Branchiostoma > Branchiostoma lanceolatum. The sequence continues at coordinate 11,250 of NW_027100655.1, read as the reverse complement.
GACGGCCTTGGTGCCCTCGCTGACGGCGTGCTTGGCCAGCTCGCCCGGCAGCAGGAGTCGCACGGCGGTCTGGATCTCGCGGCTGCTGATGGTGGAGCGCTTGTTGTAGTTGGCGAGTCGAGAGGCCTCTGCGGCGATCCGTTCAAAAATGTCGTTGACGAAGGAATTCATGATTCCCATGGCCTTGCTGGAGACGCCGGTGTCGGGGTGCACCTGTTTCAGCACCTTGTAGATGTAGACGCCGAAGGTCTCCCTTCTCTTTCTCCTCCTTCCACGCTTCTTGTCTCCGGCGGGCCTGGCTTTGCCAGCTTTTTTGACGGCTTTTCCACTTGGTGGCATGATGAGGTTCTTGGCGTATTAGACAGCAAAGAATGGGTGCACTCGCGCCGCCTCGGCTCTTTATGGGGAAAATAATGCAAATCTTCTGGATTGTCTAGTCCAAGGTGCGGACGTTGCAGAACATTTCACAGTAATCTCTCTCTATTGGCTCGCTGTCGGAAGTTGTCGATCCAGCGGCGAAGTATAAATTGGCTGGGCAGGACCTTTCGTCTATTCATTCTTCTACCCGTATAACGCCAATCAATCGACTACTACAAGATGTCTGGACGTGGTAAAGGAGGCAAGGCACGCGCTAAGGCAAAGAGTCGTTCTTCCCGAGCGGGTCTCCAGTTCCCCGTTGGCCGCGTACATCGCTTCTTGCGGAAGGGAAACTACGCCCAGCGCGTGGGTGCCGGCGCTCCGGTGTATCTGGCGGCGGTGCTTGAGTACTTGACGGCCGAGATTCTGGAGCTGGCTGGTAACGCTGCCCGTGACAACAAGAAGACTAGAATCATCCCCCGTCACCTTCAACTGGCCGTCCGCAACGACGAGGAGTTGAACAAGCTGATGTCGGGCGTCACCATTGCCCAGGGCGGTGTTCTCCCAAACATCCACGCTGTGCTTCTGCCCAAGAAGACCGGCAAGGCTCAGTAGATTCCAGACGTATACCTAAACCCAGGCCCTTTTCAGGGCCACCCACATCCTTTCAAAGGAACTGTATCATCTTCACACTTGCTTCATACATACGACTAACTATTCATGGTGAAATGAAAAAAAAAAGACTTTAATACATTTGTATCTCTTACACACACTGCATCTGCTTAGATTAGACAAAGACTAGACAACGTTTACATTATTATTAGTAATACAATCACGTTGCATACCCCATACCTTGATAGCTAAGACAACGTTACACATCAAGTGCGAGAGCAAGAAGAGATCGGAGAAATGATACGAGAAATGAGCGCAATATCACTTCCTTCTTCATCTGTCCGTGTGGGCCGTGTCATGCTCGCTGACATATTGTACAACATTTGGGTAACCGGGTAAATAGACCGTCCGGCACGTGTGCGGCACGCGCAATACACACGACTATACGTGTCAAGTTTCATGGGGGGGGGGGGGGTATGTATGTATGTATGTATGTATGTATGTATGTATGTTTGTGTTTGCAGCCATGAGCGCTGAGGTTGGATGGAAGGAAGGGGGCAGAACGAGTGATGATGGTTGTGTAACCGTGTAACTCTGCAGTTTAATTGTTAAACCGTGTCTTGGAAAAGGGGGGTCTGTTTAAAGAAATGTGAACGATGTAGATCTTTCTGGGATATGTCAGTGGCCCTGAAAAGGGCCGGTGTTAATGTTGATCTTGCTCCGATCAAGCTTATGCGCGCTCCCCTCTGATGCGGCGGGCGAGTTGGATGTCCTTGGGCATGATGGTAACGCGCTTGGCATGGATAGCGCACAGGTTGGTGTCCTCGAACAGACCGACCAGGTAGGCCTCGCTTGCTTCCTGCAGAGCCATGACCGCTGAGCTCTGGAAGCGCAGGTCCGTCTTGAAGTCTTGGGCGATTTCCCGCACCAGGCGCTGGAAGGGCAGCTTGCGGATGAGCAGCTCCGTCGACTTCTGGTAGCGGCGGATCTCCCTCAGGGCGACGGTGCCGGGCCTGTAGCGGTGAGGCTTCTTGACGCCACCGGTAGCCGGTGCGCTCTTGCGAGCGGCCTTGGTTGCCAACTGCTTCCTGGGGGCCTTGCCACCGGTGGACTTACGGGCGGTCTGCTTGGTACGTGCCATGTCGGACGGAGTTTGTCTACGCTGAAGTGCAGGACGATAAGACTAGTCGGCAGACTGTGGAGAGTGAATTTATAACAACCGCTAATTAGATGCCCCGAGGTTTTCAATTGGCCGGTGCTCTGCCGTCTGATTGGTTGTCTTACCCAAATCTGGCCTCGTGATTGGTCAGTTTTCATGTCTCCAGGATCCGATATTCAGCGGCAAGCTCGGCACTTTTGGGGGTCACAGAGGAAATGTTGCAAGGATATCTTGAGCGCTACAACAGAATTACTATGGGCTACAAGTGTATTTTTGTATGTTTGTACACACTTTGGTGCGGATAGACGGACAGTGGTAACGAAACATCATCTTTGTACTCAATAAAGTTGTCGATTGATTAATTGATTTCCGGCGAGAAATTAACATCAGTCCGTTCACCTGGGTGTGTGCTTCTGTACGTATGTTCGTTCACCCATCCTTCCCTTCCAACATGTGTGTGTTGTTATACATGTGCTCTACGCGTGTTTGTGTCACGGTGTGTGTGTGTGGGGGGGGGGGTGCTTTCATTCTATTTTATGTATCACTTATATGATTGACATAGTTCTTTTGTAAGGATGTGGGTGGCCCTGAAAAGGGCCGGGGTTCGCAGAAACTTCGACGGTCAGGTCATCACTTCTTCTTGGGCTTGGACGCTTTCTTGGCAGGCGCCGCCTTCTTTGCAATCTTCTTTGCCGGAGTCTTTTTTGTGGATTTCTTGGCAGCGGGTTTCTTGGCCGGAGATTTCTTGGTCTTCTTGGTAGTCGGTTTCTTGGTCTTCTTGGGGGTGGTAGCCTTCTTAGCCTTTGGCTTTTTGGGCTTGGTGGTCTTGGGTTTTGCGGCTTTCTTAGCCACAGGTTTCTTGACCGGCTTCTTGACGGCTTTCTTTGCGGCCTTCTCGGCGGCTTTCTTGGCTGCCACGTTGATCTTGAAGGATCCCGACGCCCCAGTTCCTTTGACCTGGATGAGGGTACCCTTCTCCACCAAGGATTTCAGGGCGCGCTTGACGAAGTGCGCTTTCTTCTCCACGTCGAACTTGTAGTTACCAGCAATGTACTTCTTGATGGCCAACAGAGAAGAACCGGTACGGTCCTTGAGCGCTTCCACAGCCGCCGTAACCATAACAGTGGTGGGCGGGTGAGCCGCAGGGCCCTTGGGTGCCGTTGGCTTCCTGGCCTTCTTGGGGGACGATGCTGGAGCGGACATGCTGGATTACCTTGTCTGCGCTAGACGTGCAAATGAAACCACCGTCTTGTCAAGCTGGCGTGAAGTAACAATGGTACGGACCTAGACGGAAACGTCACAGCTTGTCTGTGTCCTATTGTCAGTCGCGGCGAAACTTGTATTTCTTTTCAAACTCTATAGTGGGAATTCTCCCTTAACAGGCATGAGAAATGATGTACAAAAGAAGATTCACATCTAGCCAATTTGATGGAAGCGGCTGATCACTAGCCTCCAGATCTTGAGATATTCGTCATATTTCCAGTAAGTGAGCTGCGATATTTCCGACTATAAGTCCGTGCCATTGTTACTTCAGACCAGCTTGACAAGACGGCAGAATCTTACAGCTAGTCGAAAAGAAACTTCACTATGAGCGATCCACAACACATATGGAGTATTAAACTACGATACAACACACACACTATCAAATAAATCAAGATCCCTCCGCCGCACCGCACCAAACAACACCTCACTTTGATGTCTCCTTCCACGCCAAAACGCACACCAAGATAAACAGCAAAGCCGACGACATCAACCAATTTACAAGGGAAATATGTTTGATATACGCTTCAGCAGAAACGACAAACACCTGCCCAAAAATAAACACGTCAACCAAAAAAGACCACTCACGCACAAAGAAATAAAGAACTACAATCGTGGTCTCTGTGTTCTTGGGGTTGGAATGATCATTGTATGTCATGTTCATCGTTCGAGTCAGGTGTGTACGTGTGTAGGGCCGTGTTTGTTGTGAGAAAATACAGCTCTTTCTTGGACATTTGGATGGCCCTGAAAAGGGCCGGGGTTGCTTGCGATGATAAGTCAGCCGGGTCCTTTAGCCACCAAAGCCGTACAGGGTGCGGCCTTGACGTTTGAGAGCGTAGACGACGTCCATGGCGGTGACCGTCTTGCGCTTGGCGTGCTCGGTGTATGTGACCGCGTCGCGGATCACATTCTCCAGGAAGACCTTGAGAACGCCTCGGGTCTCCTCGTAGATGAGGCCGGAGATGCGTTTGACGCCGCCTCGGCGAGCCAGACGACGGATGGCGGGCTTGGTGATGCCCTGGATGTTGTCGCGAAGCACCTTACGGTGACGCTTGGCGCCTCCCTTTCCGAGACCCTTGCCTCCCTTGCCGCGCCCAGACATGATGCTAGTAGATGCGATGTTCTTCTCGACTAGGATTAGAACGAAGCAGTGAATGGGTCGCCTCCTGTCGGAGCCGATTTAATAGCCGCCCTGCGGACCTACGAGAACTCTAGTCGACGACCGGTCGACCACAACTGGCCAATGGGAAGACGCCATCCGCCAACCCATAGGAGTTACAAAAGACGAATCCACGCCGAGGCTTTCCCATCGGCAAGACCACTATTTTCGGAGATAAGAAATATTAGCAAGACGAAGGAAAGAAAGCAAAGCAAACTAAAGAACGCCCCCTAACGATATATATCGAAGATGACAAGAAGCACAGGGCAAGCGAGACACGGAAACGTCTACGCCACACACACACACACACACACACACACACACACGCTCCATTAGCGCTCATAAGTTTGACTACACATATCAGACATTGTCTGTCTGATAATACGTTGAAGGCATTCGACAGGAAAATAACGCCAATCGACGCAACGACTATTTCGTTGTTCTAAAGAACGTCCCGTGAACAACGTCACAGGCGGCGACATTTGTTCCAGAAGGCAACGTCTGTTGGCTCTGTTCTGTTTGATGATAACAAACAGAACGTTGTGTAGATTTTTATCACGTCAGAAGACACTTTATTTCTTGTATTGTATTGCATTGTGTTGCGTTGTGTATTGTTGATGGCTTTGTTGTGCGTTGCAGCCCTCTCCTGTTAGGGCGCGTCGTTGGGTTCTATGCGCCTGCCGTCGCAGGTTAGTGGCGTGTGCATGCCTTGGGTGATTTGTTTGACTGCAAAGTGTGATTGCTACAGCTCTTTTGTGGGGATGTGGGTGGCCTTGAAAAAGGCCGGGGTTATATATCTCTGGCACTGGCGGTAGATCTACTTGGAGCTGGTGTACTTGGTGACGGCCTTGGTGCCCTCGCTGACGGCGTGCTTGGCCAGCTCGCCCGGCAGCAGGAGTCGCACGGCGGTCTGGATCTCGCGGCTGCTGATGGTGGAGCGCTTGTTGTAGTTGGCGAGTCGAGAGGCCTCTGCGGCGATCCGTTCAAAAATGTCGTTGACGAAGGAATTCATGATTCCCATGGCCTTGCTGGAGACGCCGGTGTCGGGGTGCACCTGTTTCAGCACCTTGTAGATGTAGACGCCGAAGGTCTCCCTTCTCTTTCTCCTCCTTCCACGCTTCTTGTCTCCGGCGGGCCTGGCTTTGCCAGCTTTTTTGACGGCTTTTCCACTTGGTGGCATGATGAGGTTCTTGGCGTATTAGACAGCAAAGAATGGGTGCACTCGCGCCGCCTCGGCTCTTTATGGGGAAAATAATGCAAATCTTCTGGATTGTCTAGTCCAAGGTGCGGACGTTGCAGAACATTTCACAGTAATCTCTCTCTATTGGCTCGCTGTCGGAAGTTGTCGATCCAGCGGCGAAGTATAAATTGGCTGGGCAGGACCTTTCGTCTATTCATTCTTCTACCCGTATAACGCCAATCAATCGACTACTACAAGATGTCTGGACGTGGTAAAGGAGGCAAGGCACGCGCTAAGGCAAAGAGTCGTTCTTCCCGAGCGGGTCTCCAGTTCCCCGTTGGCCGCGTACATCGCTTCTTGCGGAAGGGAAACTACGCCCAGCGCGTGGGTGCCGGCGCTCCGGTGTATCTGGCGGCGGTGCTTGAGTACTTGACGGCCGAGATTCTGGAGCTGGCTGGTAACGCTGCCCGTGACAACAAGAAGACTAGAATCATCCCCCGTCACCTTCAACTGGCCGTCCGCAACGACGAGGAGTTGAACAAGCTGATGTCGGGCGTCACCATTGCCCAGGGCGGTGTTCTCCCAAACATCCACGCTGTGCTTCTGCCCAAGAAGACCGGCAAGGCTCAGTAGATTCCAGACGTATACCTAAACCCAGGCCCTTTTCAGGGCCACCCACATCCTTTCAAAGGAACTGTATCATCTTCACACTTGCTTCATACATACGACTAACTATTCATGGTGAAATGAAAAAAAAAAGACTTTAATACATTTGTATCTCTTACACACACTGCATCTGCTTAGATTAGACAAAGACTAGACAACGTTTACATTATTATTAGTAATACAATCACGTTGCATACCCCATACCTTGATAGCTAAGACAACGTTACACATCAAGTGCGAGAGCAAGAAGAGATCGGAGAAATGATACGAGAAATGAGCGCAATATCACTTCCTTCTTCATCTGTCCGTGTGGGCCGTGTCATGCTCGCTGACATATTGTACAACATTTGGGTAACCGGGTAAATAGACCGTCCGGCACGTGTGCGGCACGCGCAATACACACGACTATACGTGTCAAGTTTCATGGGGGGGGGGGGGGTATGTATGTATGTATGTATGTATGTATGTATGTATGTTTGTGTTTGCAGCCATGAGCGCTGAGGTTGGATGGAAGGAAGGGGGCAGAACGAGTGATGATGGTTGTGTAACCGTGTAACTCTGCAGTTTAATTGTTAAACCGTGTCTTGGAAAAGGGGGGTCTGTTTAAAGAAATGTGAACGATGTAGATCTTTCTGGGATATGTCAGTGGCCCTGAAAAGGGCCGGTGTTAATGTTGATCTTGCTCCGATCAAGCTTATGCGCGCTCCCCTCTGATGCGGCGGGCGAGTTGGATGTCCTTGGGCATGATGGTAACGCGCTTGGCATGGATAGCGCACAGGTTGGTGTCCTCGAACAGACCGACCAGGTAGGCCTCGCTTGCTTCCTGCAGAGCCATGACCGCTGAGCTCTGGAAGCGCAGGTCCGTCTTGAAGTCTTGGGCGATTTCCCGCACCAGGCGCTGGAAGGGCAGCTTGCGGATGAGCAGCTCCGTCGACTTCTGGTAGCGGCGGATCTCCCTCAGGGCGACGGTGCCGGGCCTGTAGCGGTGAGGCTTCTTGACGCCACCGGTAGCCGGTGCGCTCTTGCGAGCGGCCTTGGTTGCCAACTGCTTCCTGGGGGCCTTGCCACCGGTGGACTTACGGGCGGTCTGCTTGGTACGTGCCATGTCGGACGGAGTTTGTCTACGCTGAAGTGCAGGACGATAAGACTAGTCGGCAGACTGTGGAGAGTGAATTTATAACAACCGCTAATTAGATGCCCCGAGGTTTTCAATTGGCCGGTGCTCTGCCGTCTGATTGGTTGTCTTACCCAAATCTGGCCTCGTGATTGGTCAGTTTTCATGTCTCCAGGATCCGATATTCAGCGGCAAGCTCGGCACTTTTGGGGGTCACAGAGGAAATGTTGCAAGGATATCTTGAGCGCTACAACAGAATTACTATGGGCTACAAGTGTATTTTTGTATGTTTGTACACACTTTGGTGCGGATAGACGGACAGTGGTAACGAAACATCATCTTTGTACTCAATAAAGTTGTCGATTGATTAATTGATTTCCGGCGAGAAATTAACATCAGTCCGTTCACCTGGGTGTGTGCTTCTGTACGTATGTTCGTTCACCCATCCTTCCCTTCCAACATGTGTGTGTTGTTATACATGTGCTCTACGCGTGTTTGTGTCACGGTGTGTGTGTGTGGGGGGGGGGGGTGCTTTCATTCTATTTTATGTATCACTTATATGATTGACATAGTTCTTTTGTAAGGATGTGGGTGGCCCTGAAAAGGGCCGGGGTTCGCAGAAACTTCGACGGTCAGGTCATCACTTCTTCTTGGGCTTGGACGCTTTCTTGGCAGGCGCCGCCTTCTTTGCAATCTTCTTTGCCGGAGTCTTTTTTGTGGATTTCTTGGCAGCGGGTTTCTTGGCCGGAGATTTCTTGGTCTTCTTGGTAGTCGGTTTCTTGGTCTTCTTGGGGGTGGTAGCCTTCTTAGCCTTTGGCTTTTTGGGCTTGGTGGTCTTGGGTTTTGCGGCTTTCTTAGCCACAGGTTTCTTGACCGGCTTCTTGACGGCTTTCTTTGCGGCCTTCTCGGCGGCTTTCTTGGCTGCCACGTTGATCTTGAAGGATCCCGACGCCCCAGTTCCTTTGACCTGGATGAGGGTACCCTTCTCCACCAAGGATTTCAGGGCGCGCTTGACGAAGTGCGCTTTCTTCTCCACGTCGAACTTGTAGTTACCAGCAATGTACTTCTTGATGGCCAACAGAGAAGAACCGGTACGGTCCTTGAGCGCTTCCACAGCCGCCGTAACCATAACAGTGGTGGGCGGGTGAGCCGCAGGGCCCTTGGGTGCCGTTGGCTTCCTGGCCTTCTTGGGGGACGATGCTGGAGCGGACATGCTGGATTACCTTGTCTGCGCTAGACGTGCAAATGAAACCACCGTCTTGTCAAGCTGGCGTGAAGTAACAATGGTACGGACCTAGACGGAAACGTCACAGCTTGTCTGTGTCCTATTGTCAGTCGCGGCGAAACTTGTATTTCTTTTCAAACTCTATAGTGGGAATTCTCCCTTAACAGGCATGAGAAATGATGTACAAAAGAAGATTCACATCTAGCCAATTTGATGGAAGCGGCTGATCACTAGCCTCCAGATCTTGAGATATTCGTCATATTTCCAGTAAGTGAGCTGCGATATTTCCGACTATAAGTCCGTGCCATTGTTACTTCAGACCAGCTTGACAAGACGGCAGAATCTTACAGCTAGTCGAAAAGAAACTTCACTATGAGCGATCCACAACACATATGGAGTATTAAACTACGATACAACACACACACTATCAAATAAATCAAGATCCCTCCGCCGCACCGCACCAAACAACACCTCACTTTGATGTCTCCTTCCACGCCAAAACGCACACCAAGATAAACAGCAAAGCCGACGACATCAACCAATTTACAAGGGAAATATGTTTGATATACGCTTCAGCAGAAACGACAAACACCTGCCCAAAAATAAACACGTCAACCAAAAAAGACCACTCACGCACAAAGAAATAAAGAACTACAATCGTGGTCTCTGTGTTCTTGGGGTTGGAATGATCATTGTATGTCATGTTCATCGTTCGAGTCAGGTGTGTACGTGTGTAGGGCCGTGTTTGTTGTGAGAAAATACAGCTCTTTCTTGGACATTTGGATGGCCCTGAAAAGGGCCGGGGTTGCTTGCGATGATAAGTCAGCCGGGTCCTTTAGCCACCAAAGCCGTACAGGGTGCGGCCTTGACGTTTGAGAGCGTAGACGACGTCCATGGCGGTGACCGTCTTGCGCTTGGCGTGCTCGGTGTATGTGACCGCGTCGCGGATCACATTCTCCAGGAAGACCTTGAGAACGCCTCGGGTCTCCTCGTAGATGAGGCCGGAGATGCGTTTGACGCCGCCTCGGCGAGCCAGACGACGGATGGCGGGCTTGGTGATGCCCTGGATGTTGTCGCGAAGCACCTTACGGTGACGCTTGGCGCCTCCCTTTCCGAGACCCTTGCCTCCCTTGCCGCGCCCAGACATGATGCTAGTAGATGCGATGTTCTTCTCGACTAGGATTAGAACGAAGCAGTGAATGGGTCGCCTCCTGTCGGAGCCGATTTAATAGCCGCCCTGCGGACCTACGAGAACTCTAGTCGACGACCGGTCGACCACAACTGGCCAATGGGAAGACGCCATCCGCCAACCCATAGGAGTTACAAAAGACGAATCCACGCCGAGGCTTTCCCATCGGCAAGACCACTATTTTCGGAGATAAGAAATATTAGCAAGACGAAGGAAAGAAAGCAAAGCAAACTAAAGAACGCCCCCTAACGATATATATCGAAGATGACAAGAAGCACAGGGCAAGCGAGACACGGAAACGTCTACGCCACACACACACACACACACACACACACACACACGCTCCATTAGCGCTCATAAGTTTGACTACACATATCAGACATTGTCTGTCTGATAATACGTTGAAGGCATTCGACAGGAAAATAACGCCAATCGACGCAACGACTATTTCGTTGTTCTAAAGAACGTCCCGTGAACAACGTCACAGGCGGCGACATTTGTTCCAGAAGGCAACGTCTGTTGGCTCTGTTCTGTTTGATGATAACAAACAGAACGTTGTGTAGATTTTTATCACGTCAGAAGACACTTTATTTCTTGTATTGTATTGCATTGTGTTGCGTTGTGTATTGTTGATGGCTTTGTTGTGCGTTGCAGCCCTCTCCTGTTAGGGCGCGTCGTTGGGTTCTATGCGCCTGCCGTCGCAGGTTAGTGGCGTGTGCATGCCTTGGGTGATTTGTTTGACTGCAAAGTGTGATTGCTACAGCTCTTTTGTGGGGATGTGGGTGGCCTTGAAAAAGGCCGGGGTTATATATCTCTGGCACTGGCGGTAGATCTACTTGGAGCTGGTGTACTTGGTGACGGCCTTGGTGCCCTCGCTGACGGCGTGCTTGGCCAGCTCGCCCGGCAGCAGGAGTCGCACGGCGGTCTGGATCTCGCGGCTGCTGATGGTGGAGCGCTTGTTGTAGTTGGCGAGTCGAGAGGCCTCTGCGGCGATCCGTTCAAAAATGTCGTTGACGAAGGAATTCATGATTCCCATGGCCTTGCTGGAGACGCCGGTGTCGGGGTGCACCTGTTTCAGCACCTTGTAGATGTAGACGCCGAAGGTCTCCCTTCTCTTTCTCCTCCTTCCACGCTTCTTGTCTCCGGCGGGCCTGGCTTTGCCAGCTTTTTTGACGGCTTTTCCACTTGGTGGCATGATGAGGTTCTTGGCGTATTAGACAGCAAAGAATGGGTGCACTCGCGCCGCCTCGGCTCTTTATGGGGAAAATAATGCAAATCTTCTGGATTGTCTAGTCCAAGGTGCGGACGTTGCAGAACATTTCACAGTAA
>NW_027100654.1:0-26455 GCF_035083965.1 Branchiostoma lanceolatum | reverse complement strand
CTTCCTGTCACTCTGTAAGCCTAATTTTTCGGTGAAATCATCGTCCCACTCACTTCCTGCCTCTCTACTGACAGTGTATTTAGATATCTACGTATTGACACACAAGAACATAACAAACAGACACACCAAAAACAAAGCCTCCCATACAAAACTTTCTACAGAACCACTAACAGTAATTCTGAAGTGTACGACTAAACTTCTTACCTATGTTGTCCAGACATCGTACTGTTTTCTAATAGTTTGATGTGCTTTTGCAGTCGTGATCTACACGTATCATGTCCAGGGGTGACGTTTGAACACTTCCCATTTGACAGCCAGGGCTGCAACATGCCACTTCATGGATGTAAGTACTCCATATCAAAGACCATTGCTCGGCTAAAAGTTGGATAGCTCAATGGCCGTACAATGACCTAAACTGCCAATAGAAACACAAAACTGTGCTCTTTATTCTAAATTCTTTGTCATGCGTAATGCTAGAATTCACGTAATGAACTAGATGAATAAGATATGGCGACATAGATCAGATACTTAACACCTGTTTCTAATGTTATGGTTTTGAAAAATGAAAAATTCACCGGAATAATACTTTTCATCTAAAGCACAGCCAGTATGTACCCATCTGAGTAATGAGGCTTTTGTAGTGCTCCCCCGATCACGGGTCCCTTCTGAACTATGAATGCAGCTCCAACCAGGATACCCTTCTCCGGATTCGAACCGGGCGATTGCCAACTACTTGGAACCAGGAGCTCAACTGTGAGGCTACTACTAATTGAGCTACAGGGACATCCCTATAACGCAATGACGTGTTCCTTTTGCCTACTGTACCTACAGATGATGGAGTCAGGTTCCGACTCGTGTCCTTCACCGACACGTCTCGGGACCAGATTAAGACTGACAGCGCCGAGGTGGTGTCTCAGTTCATGCTGGGAGGGGTGCAGTTGTCAGGGACATTGGAGTCATTTCTCACCAACGTCTCGGGTATGAGTGTTTGTAAATGATGCTATTACAGAGATATTGTATTGACAATCAAAAATTGTAAAGTAGCATATTCGATTTCTGTACAAGTGAAACCAGTGCCCCATGGGATGCGGTTTTACGTATAACAGATGTTAGTTGGAAATAGCTAGCTATAGTCTACATCGAAGTCAGAAGCATGCATGACAGACCTTCAAGCATATATACAGTGTATATCAGGGTAGAGATTGCGATCCGGCAGAGATCCCAATTGGAGATTCCGTCGACGGAAAAACTGATCAGGATGCTAGGAATATGTTAGGGTGGTCTTTTATGAAATTTGTATAAAATCCTAAATTTCAAGTCAATTCATTCAGCTTAAGCGACGCGAATCGTAGTTTAAAAGTTCTGACTGTCTTTTAAGCGAATATCTTAGAATTTACAGACTCCGATCGGGATCTCTCTCACTGGAATCGGCAATATGCAGGTAGAGATCCCGATCGGAGTCTCTGTATTTCTCCTACTATTGAATTACATTTTCTTTCAGATTGCAATTACTTTAAGCAGTCGTGTGCATACCACGCCGAGTCGTGCCCCTTCGCCAGTTCTGCGGACTGCCGCACGACCGTGGGAGAGTGTGTGATGGAGACGGTCGACTGTCCCGAGGAAGAACGGAGGGTACAGGATGAGGCACGCAGGGTGGCACGCAGCGCAAACAACCTTCACAAAGGTTCAAAAGCTTTCAAATTTTCGCATTAACTTTGCCTTGCAGGATAAACAAGACATTCAGGGGCATGCTCTTGTCCATTGAGTGTATATGTTCCAAAATTATCCCAACTCATTATTTTTTTTACTATGTGTTTGTTTGTTCTGGTGTGTGTTCGCAGTTATTTGAATATTGCAGAGTGGCTGGATGTGAAACAGAAAATGGTGTAACCGGAGACTTGCAGGATGGAAATGCTAGCTTAGCCCGGGTACAAAGCTAGTACCGCAGGAAAGCAGGAAACATACAGAATTAGAGAGAAATTCGTGAAAATGACTATAACAAGAAAAGTCTAGATATTTCGCGAAGGTATGAGATCTTCGGCAGTTTATTTAAACCAATGAACTTCTGTTCAACAGCATGTGATTTGTGATAAGTGTTGATATTGTGTTAGCCTCCATTGTAACCGCTGGCTCAATATTTTCGCAGTTCCATGGTTAACAAGCGAAAAAATTGAGCCAGCGGTTACAACGGAGAATGGTACTCAGGCTAACATTGTGTACGATCTGTTTCCAGACACCAACAGTTACACCACGGTATCCGTGAAGCTGGGCATGACCAGGCGGCTGTGGATCTACATCTCCACCACGTTCATCCCGTCCTTCATCCTGGTGGTGGCGTCTCTCATGCAGACATGGCTGCCGCTGCACCAGAAGGCCATCTCCGGCCGGATCACTCTCGGGGTCATCCCACTCCTGGTGATGATCTCTAAGGGCGTCCTGAAGCACAGGATCCTGTGGGTGAGCAACCAGATAAGGCTTGAGAAACAAAAATGTTGTGTTTCCGAGTACGGTCCTGCAAACAATTATGGTCGGTGGGTAGGGAGCAAAGACGTACAGTGCTTGGTACACACCCTTACATCAACTTTTTCATCTCTGAATCTGTTAAATCTCAGTGTGAAATGCAGGAATTCTGTTTTGAATTTCAGCACTAAGATGCCAGGTCGAAAATCTTATGTCCTTTGCCAGTGGTCAACCAAAAAAAAGGCAAGGGTCGGCAGGTTTTTGCTAGGGTCCGTCGGGTAACAGAAACACAACATTTTTTCCTTGGCCTAAGCGATGTGCCATACGTGTATAAGTACAAATGTTTCAACAGATATATTGCACCTTTAAGTACTTGCCCCAAACCTTCAGATTTTCAACTTCAGACTTCAAAACATTCCCAACCTTGCGACATATTTTACCATACATCTAATAGCTTTATGTGCAGGTTAGCTTCTCATATACAATTGTTTGAAGTGGAGGGAAGAGACAGGTAAACAATTGATTAAGTGGTAGCATTAACTTTTTTGTTCCCGGCCTTGTTCACTATCAACACTACAGGTAATGATATCTTACACGTACCTTCGAAGCTTCAGTCTTTGATGTAAATGTATATTGCTACTGCATTTAGCCCGTGTGGGAAAGAACATGAAAGTAAAAATCACCATCATCAATGTAATGATGGTTCGTATTTTGGTTTTACCCCGCAGGTGTCCGTTGCAAGAGCGATAGACATTTGGCTGATCGTTTGTCTCGTCTTCATTCTCCTGGCCTTGATGGAAACTATCGTAGTTTACTACATCTACAGCAGACGGGAGGAGAACCTCGAGGTAAGCGGTTTTATTAGATTGAATTAATTAGTTTATTGAAAGTTATTACCCGTAGGCTAATTGCAAGTACATGTAACATGAAAGACGGACAGACAATGGATAACAATATAGCATGAACTATTCCAAATGACCTAAATTATTTTTCCATCCTGAACTAAGAAATAAAAATATCTTTAAATTAAAAAAAAAAAACAATAATAATAATAAAATATTAAAAAATAAATTAAAAATATTAATAAAAAAAAAAAATTTAAAATAAAAAAAAAAAAAAAAAAAAAAATTAAAAAAAAATAAAAAATAAAAAAATTAATAATACTAAAAAAAAAAATTTATAATTATTAATTAAAAAAAAATAAATAATTTTAAAATTAAATAAAAATTTTTAATATATTAAATAAAAAAAAAAAAATTTAAAAAATTAAAAATAAAAATTTAATAAACTAAATTCTAATTTATTTGTGCCGAGTCTGGGAGGACGGAAGATATGAAAGAATATCTTGATAATGAATCCCATGAGATTTTCGGATTCAATCTGCTATACCTTTGATAGAGACCACCAAGGGTACCAGAGAAGGTTGGAGAAAGGCATTCTCCTCCGCAGAGCCTTACCCGCGGCCTATACATTATACCTTTTTGGCAGGCTCTGCTGAACCGAGCTGAGGTTTCCACTATTGTGAAAGTGGCCTCTAACCAGCTGTCAACATATCAGAGAGTCGCCTAAATGTTTTCTTTAGATTCTCTGATTGGCTAGCAGCTGGTAAGAGGCCACGCTCACGTGCACAAAAGTGGAAACCGCAGTCCGGTTTAGCAGAGCCTCCCCAAGGTATATTGTATAGGCCACGGATGAGGCTCTGCGTAGGAAAATGGAGAAAGGTGGTTCATACAGTATCTGCGGTACCCGAACGGTAAACCAGAGTGAGAGTTATCTTCTGAATCTTTTAGCAACCTTCACACCCACTTGGTATCATCATCATTACCACTGAACGTAAGCAGTATTGAAAACGTTCATTCTAGATAACATTTTGTGATTCTGTCTCTGCAGCATCCGGTAGAGAAGAAGTCACGAAAGTTGAAGATTTGCATCCCTCGTGCGAAGTACTCGAGTCCTCTCGGCATCTGGTGGGAGCAAGCGGACGGCGAGGGGTGGAGAATCGCTTACATCCCGTCCACCGAGGCGACAGGTGGACCGTCATCAGCAGCGG
The DNA here is from genome assembly GCF_035083965.1 of Branchiostoma lanceolatum. NCBI lineage: Eukaryota > Metazoa > Chordata > Leptocardii > Amphioxiformes > Branchiostomatidae > Branchiostoma > Branchiostoma lanceolatum. The sequence goes on along the minus strand of NW_027100654.1, from coordinate 21,945 downwards.
TTGCGGAGATCCACCCCGAGCCGGGAATGGATGTATCCAGGAGCCCTATCCCAACCGCTGAGAACAACATTCGCGAGGGCCCGCCGCGTCCTCAAATCGCTTCTGAGGAAACTCTCGACCTACATTGTGAGGTAGATAGCCAGACCTCCGGATACGACACCATGAATACAACCGGCAAGTCATCCGACGATACCAGTAGCACGACAGACGACAGCATGGAGACTGACGTCACTGATGCAACCTCTGACGTCATTGACAGTGACTCCGATATGAATGACCCGGATGTATACGTGTACGTAAGCCAACAGATTGACCATGTGACCCGCATAGTGTTCGTTGTTGCCTTTTCATTCTTTAACATCTGTTACTGGTCATATTACCTGTTCATATGGTCTAAAGGTTTAATCTGAATATGGCCCTGCAACACAGCACTTAGTTTGTGCTTTAATCATTGACCGCATTAGGTACATAATGTAGATTGTTGTATAAGGCAGCTATTGTATCATTTGTATCATATACTTTTAACATGTTGTACTTTATATCATATCATATAATGTTATACTTCAACTTCAAGTATGAATTTATGAAGAAAATGTAAAGTTATTGTAAACGTATTTATAACATTACTGTATATTTGTATGTGGAAGGAGGCTAACCTCATTGGTATGTGATAGTTTGTATGAAATAATTTAAGTATCTGATTCTTTTTGTTTCTTTGCTTGAAAGAATAATCCAACAGATATATGTTATGCAAAGCGAACATGTACAGTATATACATGTATGTATAGTATATTGATATCGACATTGACCAAAATAATGTTATATGAGGAAAATGTCAAGTTACTGTAAACGTATGTATAGTATATATTTGTATTCTACGGTTTGCTTGTATGAAATGATTTCAGTATTTGCTTTTGTTTCTTTTCTTAAGCCAACAGATGTATATGACAAAAAGCGAGCATGTATACTGATATCTACATTGACCAAAATAATGTTATACTTCAAATATGAGAATATGAAGAAAATGTAAAGTTATTGCAAACGTATGTATAGTATAGATTTGCTTTTGACTGTTAGTTTGTATGGAATAGTTTCAATATCCGCTTCTTTTTGTTCCTTTGCTTAAAGCCAACATATATTATATACTATATTATATAAAGCGAACATGTATATTGATAATGATATCGACAAGTGTATGTTTACGAATTTTTTTTTTACTTGAATGCTAGCTTATTATCGTTTTCACTGAGGAACGGTGGATCGGCTTGAATAGTTCGATGGCGAACGATTCGCCACACGCGCAAAAGCACAGCAAAACCAAAACATCTGATCAACGTTCAGGGCATAAAGGGACTCATGAATAATTTAGTCCAATTGTGCGACACATGTCTGACCAAATTAACACCAGGGACAGAATATAAGGGCTCAATGAAACCATGCAGGTTTATAGCATTACCCGCCTTTCTTTTATGTATACCAAACATTAATTGTACTTTATAAAATGTTGTGCTACCACTGCGCCTCCCTTATTCTTACTTGCGCGTAGGTGTGACCAACGCCAAGGACACCAGACAAACGTTGGCATTACCAGAATGTTGTCATAACGATATGGTATCCAACTATCGCACAAACTGTGCGTTGTGGGCAATTATCCCAGTATGGGTGCACAGAGGGTTCACCGTGTGTCGACAATTGAACGTGGGTGGAAACGCCAAAAATGGGCTTCACCCGAATAGGGCTAGTCAGGCTACCGTAGTGCACTCGTCCAAAAGTCCAACGACTGAACATTGTAACCGGATGATATAGATACTACTGGCTGGTTAAACACTAGTGGCATTTTCGAAGCATTTTTACGGCTGGTCCCACGGAGTCGGGAAGAGACTGTGATTCTCCTTTAGCTTTCGGGAGTTTCCAGAGGTATCGCCCAATGTACACGTCTAGTTGGCGTCTTGCCAGGTCCGCAGTGCAACTTCTATGACTGGGACGTCCCTATGACGTGTGGAAACTACGTGGGCGACTGGTTAAACAGGGGTCACACAGGGGTGTTTTGATTAATTACGGTGTTATTGAATTCAAAACGCATTTCAGCACCAAAAGAGCGTCAACAACATGATCTAAATGTTGATATGAATGTCCCCCAGAACAATCGCTTGGGTTTAATTAACTAAATTCATATTGATTAACTGTAGCCAAGTTCTGCGACCCCATACCTTCATTAAATGACGATAACCTTTACAACTGACATGCTATTAAGGTTTCTCACTTCCTTATGCAAATAAGTCCCTTATTTGCATAAATCGTATCGCTTAATGATCTTCACCACCCAAATAACGCAAGTTATGCAAGTAATTGGGACGTCTTCCGTGACGCATTAGCCTGGAGTCCAGCCTTCTTAGCTTCCGTTCGCTACCCAAGCTATATTACACTTAGAACGATCATATCGTTTTACTACATCATATGTGCTGAACTATATGGGGGTTATAACGTTAACGGAACCCACAAAGGCTTGTAGAGACTATTTCATTTTTCTTTGCCGTGATTCTACAGTGTATCATATACTATACTATAGTAGTTCCCATTTCTTGACGGCGTTTTGACAGGTAGCGCAGCGCAATAGTAAAGGCTGGGACTTTCCGTTGCGTATGGAAACTTGATGATATCACCTAGAAACTTGTTTCTAAGTAACACATGACATCACCGGAACTTGGACAGATACCTGAGATTACGTCAATACTAGCCAATCACTGCATGTGCATTCTGAGCTGTGGTTGGTTAAGCGACAAGACACAGGGGAATCCCCTTGACGTCATGGGCAGGAATTGTATATATAGCCGCAAACAGCTCACGGAGCTTAATATTTCATTTCACACAGACTTTTAGGGAGCTGCTTTGAGAACTGGGGTAAGTCGTTATGATTGAAAACTTGCAGACATGTACGTTAGCATGGTGAATATTCGCTAAGTTGTTTCCTACAAGTCCTATAATACTCAACTGGAGTTGAGTATCCTATTGGCTGCATGTTACCCTGTCATACAATGTTTTCGTTGAATTGGCTCGCTGGTAAAAAAAAGTAAGAACTAAATGAGTAGCTGGGATGTGCCAATTGCAATTTGCGGATGAAGGTTTCTCTGTGCTCTGTACATGTGGTGAGCTAGCTATTGTATGTATCGCAGCAGAATGGAACTTCAAGGTCAAGATATGAACATGTTGTCAAATGAATCCTGCTGTGTCAGCATACTGCTAAAGTCAGTATATACAGCCCACTTCTGCATTGTAATTAGATCCAGCGACGTCACACCGAAACTTATCGTGAACCGAAACATGACATCACGAAATTCTTATAACAATCACCTGAAAACTTATAACAATCACCTGAAAACTTATAACAATCACCTGAAAACTTAAAACAATCACCTAATATATCAGGCAGTCTCCTCAGTATCATTCTAAAAATGGCATGCATATTTTCATCTTTAACATGAATCTCTCTGATCTTTTTACTTACCAGAGATATGGAGAGGATTCTATCAGAACACATGGATGTCCGCATGGACACTGACGGGCGTGTGACACGGAAACCAACATCAGTGACCAGCCCACCATCACGTGAATTTACATACTTTTAACATTTCACTGCGGCTTCAATTAAATTCTAATAATAGTATAATTATATATATCATATTGATATTGCTTTAGTTATAGAAACTGATTTCATTGCGTTAATGTTTTGATAAAGAATAGAATAGAATTGAATTGAATTGTATAATTTTCTTGTCAATTTCTGATATTGTGTCGTATCACCATATTGTAATGAAATGTTTCACCATTTCAGATTTCTGCAGTGATGCCATGATGTTGTTGTCCGGACGACTGGATACACCCTGTGACCAGTTGTACCTGCTCCATGCATCTCAGAAAGGCTAAGCACCCTAGAACGTTTTGGGACGAGACTTCAGCTGTCATCATCAATATGTACATTCCAGATATAAACGCACATTAACCTTACCTATTACATAACTTTACAGTCAAACATTTCTGTCTTTGATGCAGTTGAGTAGCTAGTATGTTACATGTATACAACACAGCGAAAGTGGTACACTGTAAGTCATCAAAGCCTCACTCTGTACAGGATAATCTACAAGGTAACCAATCGCAATGGTTCAGACCTTTACTGTATTACATGTACGGCTCTTTGCCACTGTCTACCACTGCAAATATAAGACGTTCAGTTTTTTTAAGCAACCAGATAAGCTGAGTCTTGGAGGCAGGGGTCCCATGTAGAAAAAATACCTGCCTCACAGTTGTGTAATAATATTTATATGATACGTTTATGTAGGAGAAGAGAAAAGAATGACAAGAGTATAGGAGCTGAATACACGAGTGACGATTCGTTACAAAGTCTATATCATTGAGTTGTTGTTCAATGCCAGGTTATTCTCCAAGCAGATTTTGGGAGCGAAGGAAGCTTGTACGGATTCTTATTCGATTCTACGAATTCAATTCAGGGATGTGTGTTGGTATATTGGCACAAGTTAGAGGAAATTCTCCCTCTGAACATCTGTTTGGAGATCAGATGTGTTAAGAGTTTTGTCAAGGACACATGTTCGCATACAACTATGTCATTTGTAAAACAGCCTGTGTGGGCAACTGTTGTAACTACATGCAATACACTGATTCTGTCATCCTACACCTGACTTTGTGTTTACTGGTTGTTGTAACTGGATAGGACAGTTGGACAATATCATATTACACCATAATGTCGTAATGAGCTCTGGTTTCGGAAAATGTACATGTCTCCAGGCCGGCTGTTGGGGTGGGAGTGAAAGACAGGGGACTTGTCTTGTTGAATAGTGATACGGGCGTCATCACATTCACGTTTGTGACCTTTGCCGAGAATATCATAATTGTTCCACTGGGGTATCAATGTAGAGGTCTGATTGGCAGGTTGCCAGGTGCGCAGTGCAACTGCAATGACTGGGGCGTCCCCATGACGTATATGGAAACTTCGTGGACAACTGTTGAATGGGGGTCAAACACAGGGGTCTTGTTGGAAGTGATATCAAATGTTATCAAATGCAACGTACATATGTACTGAACTGAAATAAAAATGTGTAGGTGTTAACTGAACCATCGAAGGCTTGTAGAGACTCTTATTAGATGTATATCTCCATGAAAAATAGAGATACTGGTTTTGGCATGTGTGTGTGTGTGTGTGTGTGTGTGTGTGTGTGTGTGTGTGTGTGTGAGTGTGTGTGTGTGTGTGTGTGTGTGAGTGTGTGTGTGTGTGTGTGTGTGTGTGTGTGTGTTCGTTTGTTTGTTTGTGTTTCCGGACTATTGTAGTCAGCATAACTCAAGAACCTCTGGATGGATTACAATGTTATTTGATCTGTTGGTAAGTTTTGGGGAGGCAAAGGTCAAGGTCGATTTTGGGCCCCCTGGTATGTGACCTGGTACTGCAGCAGAACTTCAGTATCTTTTGACCTGGACGTGCTATGGTCTTGATTTTTTGTGGCAGATAGCTTGTGATGTAAAGAAGACGTGCGGCTTGCTCTGGAACTGCAGGGCGGTGTTGTAAAAAATCTTACAACGAGAATAACTGAAGAAAGGAACGACGGATTTCCATCATATTTGGTATGCAGGTAGCTTAGGCAGAGATGTACATAATGATGTGCAAATTATGAAAATTTGAAATCAAATTGCATAATCAATGAGGAAAATCTATATTTGCAGTGTTTTCCCATATAGGACTCAAATACGTGTAACATATGCAGTTTATTGAAGGTGAAACATTAACGGTGGTAAATGATTGGACTGTTAACATTGTGGCCTGTGTAAGTCAGTTAAAGGTGTACATGGCCAAGCATAGATTATGCAAATGTGGAAGTCAGTTAAAGGTGTACATGGCCAAGCATAGATTATGCAAATGTGGAAGTCAGTTTTGTGTACAGATTCTGAAGGAAACATGATTTTAAAGTCGTTAAGAAAAATAAACCATTGTGAAGTTGAGCTTTTTTCAACAGACCTATTTCAAGTGTAACGTGGGGCAGATTTTTTTTACATTCCAGACGAATGTTCTGGTAAGTTAGAAGGGTTGAGTTCCCAAATGTTTAAGCGTTTCTGTCTCATTCGTTCACATAGCCAAAGTATCATTGTTGGCTTTCATACTCCGCCCCGTGTGTAGTTGTACAGTTTAGATATTTACAACCAGACCACGTGCGAAACTACGAAAACTTCCTGACGTATCAAACAAAGGTATTCTCGTGGGAAGTTAACCTGATACACGTCACTCGAGCCTGGTGAACCACGCACTGAAAAGGGGGAAGTGCTTTTGTTCTACCATTGGCGCAATTGCCTGAAATACAAAGGTGAAACCTTTATGTCATACTGCCCCTCGTCTGATTTAGTCGTCATTCAAGTGTCATTCATTTGAATTAAAGAAAAATTACAGCACACGGACTAAGAGCGTGGGATGGCTTATCTCTTTTTCTTATTCATAGCCTTCATAACTTTGTTGCTATAGCTGTGGGCCAAACAATTGTCCTAGATCTTTGGCACAAATCCCGTTGAAACCCATTATCACACGCCGAGAAAAGTCTGCGTGGGGAACACAATCCAGTTTCTGGATTATGAATCAGGTCCATTTCCTTGTTAATCCGAGATGAAATTTTTAGAAAATTCGGTTGATTTTGTTTTCATAACAATTTGGCATCTTATGAAATAACATCAAGTAACATAATTGAGTTGAAGGATTCTTACGAAAAAGGGGAAGTTGATGATGAGTAATAGATATTCAGGCTGCCTATCCTCGGGGCAGTGAATCATTATCTACAATTAGTGAATGTGGATGTGAAACTAACGACAGTCTCGACTTCCGTTTTACTGAATACATATAACCGGCGCATCCTTACTGGCGTCCTGACCATTAACACATGTAATCTGAGTAGCTCCGAGTTCACGCTAGATAAGGAGGAAGATCATGGCTGAAAATAAAGTTAACATTCCACACGTGGTCGCGAGTGTATCCGCGTTCGTCGGTCTGGTCCTGCTAGTTGTTGGCTTGGCGACACCAGGATGGACGTCTGAGGGGGGTCTACCGGAAAGTAAGTACTCCGTTTCTCTACAGCCATACAGGCACTAATGAGGCCAGGTTGGACTTGTATAATCAAAGTCTGTTTCTGAGCAAGATATTTTGAGGCTATTGATGTGATTTGATGGATGTTTGTATGCAGCGATCACAATGTGACCTAGGAGCTTTAAAACCTCCATAAACAATGGAGGTATTGTTTTAGGTGTGTCTGCCTGTTCGTCCTGTCTGTCTGTGTGTCTGTGCTGTGTGTCTCAGTGTGTGTCTGTCTGAATGGATTGTGATGATATTTGGTATATGGGTAGGTCTTGTGAAGACGAAGTTGGGCCCCCTGGTGAGTGTCCTTGGTACTGAAGCAGAGCTTCAGGTTTTCGTATCCTTTGTCCTTGACATGCAATGGTCTGGATTTTGAGGCAGGCGGGTAGATTTTACTGTAAGGAATAAGTGGTCTAGGTTTGGGGGCCCCTAGTAGTGTGTTTGAAACTGAGGTCAGTATTCTTTGTCTTTGTCTTTATCTGATACATGTAATATATGATATATATAGATAACTAAGTATCTATGTGATATATAATTGACACATTTTGAATGGACAATTACACAATATTTATGATCACATTATATACTTGTATATCAGAAGGGCCAGCTGCAATCCAGGCAACCCGGGGTCTCATTGTGTTCGGGGCGCTGAATCTTGTGTTTGGAATCATCTTTGCTGTCTCCCTCACACTGAAGAAAGCTGTTATCAAACCGGCAACATGTGCTGCATTGATGATAGCGGGAGGTAAGCACATGCGGGACTACCGGGCCCGAGTGTCAATTTTATCCAAAAGTTCACTTTCAAGACATGGAATAAAGCTGGTTTCATTACTAAAATATCTTAAGATAAGCGAACAAATACTTAGTAACCAAGCAGAAGATTTGAACTGGAAATGTCACCTTGGCGGCATTTAAACGTGCGTAGAAAAAACGCCAGTATGGTGAAAAATATCTTAAAAAACATAGATGCGATGTATCAGTTATAGCTTTTCTAGAAAGTTCATCTGTTGGTAGAATTCATTCCTAAACAAGATCAAACTATAACTATTATGAAATCGTTGCTCAATCCGCCTTAATCCTGTTTGAGGGTAAATCTAATCCCTTTTCAAATGTTTATGATGGGCATGCTACTGATGTCATTTTTCAGTCAGGTGATCTTACACTGTAACGGCCTTGGATCTGTAGTTCGTTTTTAAAGACTATTGCTGTAATCTTTGGAAATAAAAGTGTTATTTTCGCAACTCAAGGTATTCTCTGTGACGTCGGGGCTGCCATCTTTACCGGCTACCAACTGATCAACTCTCCCGGCATGCCTTTCGGCTACTCCTTCTACCTGACGTGGGCCCAGACCCTGTTCTCCGTGGGCGGGGGTGTCATCATTCTGCTGCAGGAACGGAAAGTCACCGAAGAAAATCTTGCTGCTGTTCGTACCCTCGGCGAACTCTGAAAAGACTAGAGTTTTTCCTGTTTTTCCCAGTAGCAAGGGTGTTTGCAGTCACTTGACAACGGCGTGTGTATTGTCCGCCATGCTATAGGTGCTCAAACTAGCTTGAAGCAGCCATGCAAATTTGAATTTGTGTATCTAAGTACAGTCACATTGTAAACAGCCAATTCTATTCGTCTTACTCTTCGAAGTTCAACCAACTAGCATGGTGTCTATGACGTCACAGACAAGTGCACACTTTAAGTGGTACTTTGGAGACTTCTGTTGTCGGATATCGTAGAAAATTGAAACTTTGTTATGGACTAAGCACTAAGATCTTAAAGGGCATAAGACATCAATGACATCAACATTAGGAATTTCCGAAAATTACATAAAACATGATACTATTGTTTAATAACATAGAAATTTTCAAAAAATATTCACACTTCGGATGTTATTGAACATGGAACCATCAAAGCTTCATACCTCCAGCTTTTAATTCTTCGTGACTTGCCTGGTCATGACGTCACAATGAACATGGCAGCCGATTTGGAACTTTACACTGTGGCTCGGAAAGAACGTTATTTTTACAAGCAAACAAAATGGATATTGTTGTGTCCTTTAATTGAATGTTACCACCAAAATTAAGCACTGTTTGCTCATCAAATAATGTTTTTCGCAAGCCGTGGTGTAAGGTTCTGAACCGGCTGCCGTGTTCATTGTGACGTCACGACCAGGCATTAGTCACTGATTAATGTAATCACCTGGTGTGAAGATCAGATAAGAATAAAGAGCTGGATTCATGGAAGTATGGTTTCTGATGGTTCAATGTTAAATAGCATCAGAAGGGTGTGCATTTGTTTTAAACGTCTATATTCCTTGAATGATGCTACTCCTATTTCAGATAATAAGAAAATGTTGTATTTTGGTGTCTTATGCCCTTTAAGGTTTAACGCTAACCCACAATATACCGATGTTGCGGGAGCTCTAGTATCGGACATGTCCCCGTGACACATAGACACTTTTTCGATACGCAATTCAGCACCACAAGAGCGTCAACGACGTGATCTAAATGGTGGCATAAATTTTCCCCAGGATAATTGCGTGGTTCTAACTAAATTAATGTTGATTAACTACTGTAACCGCGACCCCATTAAACGACAATAATCTTTACAAAGATCACTGTTATCCTCCTAAGGACACAAATGGTCATGAATGAATTATTAGTCTAGGATGTGACACATGTCTGGCCAACTCAACAGCAGAAACAAATGCTGCTTAATAGAACGCAAGGGTCAATTAAACAATTTCTGCACTTGCCATTATTTCATGAATACAAACATCGAGTTGCGCCTCCCTTATTTTCATTTACGTATTGATAAGTGAAATGTAAAGGATATCAGACAAACATTGACGTTAACAGAACTGTCATAACGATAGGGTACCCAACTACCATTAAGGATTGCACAAACTGTGTATTGTTTTAGTGTCGACAAGTGGGCGGAAATAATCCTCCACCGAAATCGAACCCGTCAGGAGACCACACTACATATTCCCTGCAAACGCACAATGCTTCCTACAGGCAGTTCAAACACTTAAGCTGTTTTTTTAAGCGTTGATGCCATTCTTCAATAGAAAACCATAGAATTTTAACACGAAAACTGCAGTGGCAGCTATTAGTTGAACCTCCATGGCTAACCATATTATTAAACGTTACAATGGCGATCGATTGGTGATGAGGTCAGCTGTAGCACCGCTCATGTGATCATGTGACACAGGTAAACAATTCTCTGTGACTTTCCGTCAGGTGAGCTCAGGTGCCCCTTGTACGGGACGTTGCAGTTTAACCTTTACAATATTGGATTAATCCTCCCCCTCACCGGGTGTTTTCAGACTCTGGCACTGGGCGGTCCGAAACTCTGTCAGACTATTATCAAATCCAAATTTGGTGCCAAAAATCATTGTGCCTGCTCGATGTTGAGTACTGAATAACTACCACAAATGACAAGGAAAAGTATGTGGAGATCAAGGGCCCTAAAAATTTCTAATGGCAAATGCGTGAACACACCAGTAATCATTTTGTCCTAGCCTTGTCGTGATTTTACAGTGAATCGTAAAATCGGCATTTCTGCATGGTGCTTTGCAAGCCAGCAGTCATGACTGGGACATTTCGTGACGTATGAAAACTTTGCGAGGTCTAGGCACGGACCCGGCCCGATGATGTCACATAGAAACCTGTTTTGAACCAAAGTCGAACATCATCGAAACCTCAGATTACGTCATTATCAGCCAATCAACGGATGAACTGTAAGTACATTCTGAGCTCTGATTGGCTGAGATCATGAGTGGCTTGGCAGCAAACGACTGGCAACCCCAGGCCAGGACTGTATATAAAGCAGCTCACTGCGGTTCATTTTCATTCATCACTGCTTATCGGGTGCTGCCTGCAGCTGAGGTAAGTCGTTGCCTGACTGAAAGCTAGAAAGTGACCATCATGCGTAGTTGCTAATATATGTGTTGTATTTAACTGGAAAAATCGAGCCTCGTAACGCTGTCTGTTACCCTACCATACAAGTCGTTATGATATAGGCTCGCTGTGTCAACTTGCAGGTAATTTGTTATCAGTTCTCTGGCTCCGTAGCGTGCAAATGTGAATATCGTGTGGGTATCATTAGAACTTTACTGAAGCGTAGAGCTAAAAATGCGGACCGCCTGAAAGACAAAAAATGTACCGACAAACCACGGCGCAACTACTAACACTGATCCGAAAACATCTGATTGGAGAGTTAACTGGCAACAATCGATATCAGTGGTTGGGACAACGGTTCAACCTGTCACAGTAAGACATCAAAGACTGTCGCTGGTATTCCACTGCGCTGATAAGTCAATATTGCAAGCAATATGTAACTGCACTATGAACTGCCACAAAAAATTGATTCCCAGCAATTGCGCAATCGTGACATGGCTTCTTGTGTACTGCCTACTACTGGTGCCGTGGGCAGTGCCAACACGCACACACACCGCTTTTCATAGCTTAACAAGACCTGAAAATTCAAGTTTACATGTACCATTTCGCAGATGTTTGGACATAACTGAAAATAATTTTAACATGAATCTCTGGTATATTTTCCTGACCAGATGGCTGATACTGACGGGCGTGTGACAGCGAAACCAAAATCAGCGGCGACCATCACTGACAGAACAACATCAGGTGAGTTCACATTTCACGACAATTTCAATCAACTGATTTCATCATGAAAACGAAAAGAACTTCCTATCAATGTTCATGACTAATTGTAATGCATAACCATAATGTAACGCCACGTTTCACTAATGTCCTCAGATTTCTGCAGTGACGCGGCCCCTGATATGATGTTGTTGTCCGGATGGCTGCCATATCCGGTGACCAGTCGTACCTCCAGTCAGCTCAGAAAGGCTAAGCACCCTATAGCGTTTTGGGATGAGACTCAGGCTGTCATCATCAATATGTACATTCCTTCTACATGTATCAACTGTTAATCAACACCCCTACATGTATGGTACATAACGTTACAGCCAATATACAAGTTTGTATGTTGAGTCTCGCAGAGGCAGGGGTCCCAGGTAGAAAAAAATACCTGCCTCAAAATCCTCAAAATAGGATGACAAGAATATAGAACATGAGTGACAAGTCCTTAACAAAACTAAACGTTACTAATTTGCTGTTCAAAAACAGGTGGCTATTCTCCAAGCGGACGTTGGGAGGGAAGATTGTAACATTCTTATTTGATTCCCCGGACCCAATGCATGGATATGCGTCGGAATAATGGGACAACTTAGAGAAAATCCTCCCTCTAAGCATCTGCTTGGAGATAAGGTGTGTTAGAGCTTTGTCAAGGACACATGTTCACATACAGCTACATGTACGTCATTTGTACAAAAGCCTGTGTGCGCAACTGTTGGAACTAAATACACATATTCTGTCATCCTACACCTGACTCTGTCTTTACTGTTTGCTGTTATTGAATGATAGTTGGGTATCATTATAGCCATGTGTACTTGTCCCCGTGACGTATAGAAACCTTGTCAGGCGGCTGCTGATGAACGGGGACCAAACAGGGGTGTCTTCGGCTGAATAGTGATTAGTGAAAGCGTGCCAATGTAGGGAATCTCACATAGAATGTAGTCTCTACCAGACTAAATAGGCTGGCTGATTTTGCCAGGGGTATTTGGCTACCAAAGGGATTGACTGGTCGCGCAGATGGGAAAATGTTAACCTTACCACGGACTGAATTTCCTGGCTAATTATTCGTATTTTTTGCCGAATTCTACGATCCGTACCCCCGTATGAAGGCCCGGTGGAGGCTGCAAGGAGTGTGGTCTTAGGTTCCGGTTAGAGTCAGAAGCCAGATTTGCTTGGTGGACGATGTAACTGCATACGATCGACATAGTGGACGAACGATTGGATCAACTTTAGGGTCTGCCGGTGGTAAAATCTCCTTGGGGGCATGTTGGTCACTGAGGAGCCGATGATCTAGCCTGTTTGGGCCCTTAAAACAGTCTGGAATCCCGGCTAGTATAGTACCTTCCAGACGTAAACAGACAAGTGGGGCTTTCCGTTGGCCAGCAGATCACCTCAGGCTCGCGTGGGACTTTCCAACGTAGCTTGCATGTCGTATAATTACCCACCGGATGTTTTCAGACGCTGACTGGGGTTTCGACTTTCTGTCAGACGACACCAAATTGGAACACCGCCAAAACAATTGTGCCAGGTACTAAATAGCTGGTATGTGTTGCTCACGTACCGTCCAGACACAGATACACAGTCTGTGGGACTTTCCGTCATTTTCAGCTCAGGTGCCCTTGTGCGGGACTTTGCAGTTTAACCTTTCAATACAATCTGGGTTCTGGGGCAGACCGAAACTCAGACTAATCCAAATTTGGTGGTAAAAATTATTGTATTAGCTCGTCGGTGTGTACTATGATATAACTATCACTAATGATCAGGAAAACCACATGGAGGAATTATGTTTTTCATCTTTTAACACCAATCAGTATAGGTAACAACTGTTTTGACAATCGTGCTGTAGTGCAAAGAAGAATGTTGCAATTGTTGGGTTAAACGTTCTCTCTTTGCATTCTTATTATGATATTTCCATCCAATAAACATGAGGAATAACCAACATTAAACATTTCAATTGTATCAGTTTGAGAAAAGCAATATAATTTTTTTAGTAGTGCAAATTGCCGGCTAATCGTCATTTTGGAGGTTTTGACTCTTCTTGATCTTGGTCGGGTACTGGGCAATGTAACATTTCTCTGTCGGGGTTTTCCACTAGTTTCGCACTATTCAAGTGTATGTATAGAGGTTGTCAGGTATGCAGTGTTGTTGTCGTGGCTGGGACTTCCCCTGACGTTTGGAAACCACTCTGGACAAACAATGATGTCATATAGAAACTTGTTTCGAATAGAAACATACCCGAAACTTGAGTCGAAACCTGAAATTAAGTCATCACTATCCAACCAACGCTTGGAACGTAGGCACATTCTGAGCTGTGATTGGCTAACTGTGGTATGTCAGCAAACGAGTGGGAATCCCGGTGACGTCATACGCAGGGAAGAGTATATAAAGCCGCTCGCAGCTCACAGCACTTTATCTAACCAGTTTTTAGGGCGTTTGGGGCCAGGGGGGGCCGGGGTGCTGCGCTATTTGCACAGTGACACTGACAGTGACATTGACAGGAGTAAGGTAAGTCATGTTAAATTTGTTCTCTATGATCGTGTTTTCCATTTTTTTCTGACGCTCTTGGGGGGTCCGTCAAATGCTGCACGTCATCCCAATAACCGTGAAAGCTGTTGTGAAAAAAAAGGCTCACTGATTGAAAGCGCACCTATCTTGATAAATGACAAACTTGGCTATCCCAGTATCCTTAGGTGGCTTGTTCTCAGTACGCTATGCCGTGACAATTACAAGGTATCTATGCGTGACAAAACCGCGGTCTGATCTGAGGCAAGGGGCCACAATATATTTTGCCTTAAAAATTTCTACACTGCCATCAACAAATACAACCACCCATAGATTTGTCCAGGGCATTACAAGTTAAGACCATGAATGACGTCACACCGAAACTTACTAGTCTTGAACCGAAACCTGACATCACCTTTTGGATCGAAACTCACAACTAGTGGGCACCTAATACAACTGTTATGAAATATCTGTGAATACCAATAACACGGATGATCTTTTCCTGACCAGAGCTATGACCCAATCAAAGCACCAGGATGTCCGCATGGACACTGACGGACGTGTGACAGCGAAACCAACACCAGTGACGAGCATCACTGACAGCACAACATCACGTGAGTTCACATTTCACGACGGCTTTACTTTCCTGTTCCCAGGGAAAATGCTAGTATCTTCTTCACTGGAAAAATTTCAGGTATGCCCATGAATAGTTTCACCAGGTTGGTAATTTGGTTTGCTTCCAAAATTTAATTTAAAAGCTCTTTCCGCACTTTAATTAACCAAAAGATATTCACCCACAACAAATGTGTAATAGACTGGGAGGGTACCTAAAGAGAACGACAAATGTACAAGTTTGCTGGAGGCTGTGTGGATCAGCAAATCTACTCCAGTCATGAATGGTGATGAGAAAGGATACAACCTTGCATCCTTCCCATTTCAGCGACACCTAGCTGCAGTGAGAAGTAGAACATGTCAGTGTTGCCCTGACAAGAGTAAAGCTCACTAGAAGAAGGGCTTACGTACTGAAACGATTATCTCTTGGTTGAGTTTATGGAACTTTGTTAATCATGTCTAAATATGAGTATCCAAGGACAATTTGTATTGGTGAATAATCAATATCTTCAGTAAATTGATAAAGGTTAGACATCCAAGTAAATGATCTACCATAACTATATCTTTTCAGTCTTCTGCAGTGATGCAGCACCACCAATGCTGTTGTCAGGACGACTGGACACACCCGGTGACCAGTTCTTCCTCCCATCAACTGAGATGAAAGGCTAAAGCCCTATATTATTGTGGGACGAGACTTCAGCTGTCATCATGAAGTACATTCCAGCTACACCTTAGTATTACCTGGGCTAGATCCAAATGCAACATTCTACACATATGACAGTATTTGATTTAGTACGTACAGTATCGTGGCACATACACTAACGTTAACATTTCTCTGTACAGGGCTATCTGTTAAGAGGATAGTTAGTGTTGTAAATGGTAACAAGACCAACCATTGGACTTGACTATCACAATTACCTTTACGTATACAGTACTGGTAACGGTACATGTATGACAACTGTGTGACGATCACTGCAGTCTACCACTGTAAATGCCAACCATGCAGTTTTTAGATCAACCAGATAGGCTGAGTCTCGGAGGCAGGGGTCCCATGTAGAAAAGAAAACCTGCCTCACAGTATATATAGTATTGTAAAAATGTTCTGTAAAAAATGGATGACAAGAGTGAAGATGAATACATTATACCAATTGACTTCCTGTTCAAAAACAGGTGCTTATTCTCCAAGCAGATGTTGGGAGGGAAGCTTGTGACATGCTTATTTGGCCCTCGTGAAGGAGGTTTGTAACAGGATAATGCGACAAAGTTAATGTGAGAAAATCCCAACTACCAACATTTGCTTTAAGATCAGAGAAATGTGTCAGAGATTTACTTGAGTCTGATGGTTGTGTGTATCTGACTGCATGGGTGAACAATATCATCACGAAGATGTTCACATACAACTTTTGTCATTTGTACAAAAGCCGGTGTGCGCAACTGTTGGAACTTTAAATACACCAGTTCTGTCATCCTACACCTGACTCTGTATTTACTGGTTGTTGTTACTGATCGTGACAGTTGGGCATTATGTTAAGATGTAACAATAATGTCAGCAGCTGTTGTGTTGTTATGTAAGCCCAATGCCCTGATTTGCAGCTGCAGAACAGATGCAGATAATGTTTGAGTCAGCCAAAGGTATACCCAACGTTTGAATTCTGATTTGATCCCAAAAATGTCCTGGTTGCATGATGCAGATACAAGACCAAGTATATGAGAGAGATCTTCTTTATACCAACTGAACACCGCCTAAATGACGTGAATCTGATGGGAAACAAAACCTAAATGTTGTTTGGATGGGGGAATCCTTAACTGAGGAAACATCTCTCAGAGAATCAGTCATCGTTGTCTGTCATATCATTTAATATGAGAGGGTGGGAAGTATTAGAATTGTCCTATTGACAAATGACATTTGTACTTATTGAAGATTTTAAAATGAAACAGCCTATAGATGAATTAACATGAGTTTTGTACACACAAAAATCTTAAATCATTCTGTTTTTGATTGTATTGGCTTCAGGTAGCACATCATAATGGCCCTATCCACCATTATAAGTCTGTCATTACAAATGACTGACATGTAGACTCACCTCAAAACTGAGATCAACAAAATTCATTTTATTAAAGAAGGGCAAACATTAAAGAACATCTTGACACACCAACAAATCAACTTTGACAGTCATACACTGCTATTCATTTCTGTATAGTCAGCATGAGGAAATGTGTGCATCTAATAAACTGCACTACTTTGTACATGTACAATGTATCTTCAAGCCACATACACATATGGCATACATATACATGTAAAGAGGACATTGTCTTTAACCACTAAATTACAAACCAAAGGGAAAGTTACACTAACAAGATGAAGAAGAATCATTTTTAAAGTGTACAAATAGGAAGCAGCACTTTTGAGGGTACAGTTCTTAGATTCAAAGATTATACCCTAGTTTATGATTGTAACAATTTTCCAAGATGCACACCTGGAATCTAATTATATCTTAATATATAACACATCTTCATTATCATTAATTCTATACGGTACAATAATATCCGTATAAATAAGATCTTAAAACCTTCACACTACATCAGTATACATTCTAACAATTTTGTATCATTTAGTCTTGACATTTTCAATCCTTCAATAATACATCAGTTTCAATCAGTAAGCCCATGTATTGCTGTCCACAAGACAATTACATAATAAAACATAATGTTGTTGTTAGTCCCAGTGTAGTGTTTAAAGTCTCGTTTTGATGCCTATTTATTTCATTCTATATAGGCACAAAATATTCACACGCATTGCTTTATCAATTTCTTTGAATTACTTCCCCCTACATTAATTATACTTGTTTACTCAAAATTATGCATTCATCTTCACCTCACGATTGTCCTGAAAGAACAGTTGTCAGGTAGTGGACAGCGCCTTACTTCGGCTGTTCATAGAACATGAAGTCCTTAAGAAGAAAAAAGAGAAAATGTCAGTGCAGCTCCAATGCTAACACCGCATCAACATTGCAACATTATATCTTCAATTGGTTTAAATGATATTGAATGTATTTGAAACATAAACAGAGAATGATAAATCAACATATATTGTATTGCATCATACTTAGCAAAAAAAACCTTTATGACCCTTTATGTTGCTGTAATATTTTACCTGATTAAAAACAAAAACATTATAGTTACTGCGCCACAAAGTGGCCAAGGGCGCTATACGCACTAGCGAGCGACTCGGACGCAGGGATCAACTCGGGAGCTTTATTACACACGTCATGGCGGATTCCAAGATGGTCGAAGGAATAAAAGAACACCGTGAACACGTGATCCTAACATGACGTCATCTGTCATCATTAACATAAACCTAACATAACTATATGGCGCTGTAACAGTTAATTGTTAATATCAATATTCGAGTAACAGTGTTATAGCTAATAAGTTCTAAGACTTACCACCAGGATCATGGCCCCCATCAGAACAGCCTTCAGTTTCACATCCAGGTCCATAGGGACTGGGGAGGGGGGAAACACAAGAACAATCATGGGTCTCAAAGTGGTATCATGATATCACTGTTCACTGACTTGTGTAGGGTTAATTTTCAATTGACATGGCCCCTACCATACATTGTTCTTGTCACAATAAGTGTTTTCCTTTAGAAATATCACACATAATCTGTAAATCTGTAATACAAACATGGAGTTAGATATATATAATCATACAAACACTTAGAAATCTTCCACATGCAGTCACCAGTAAGAGTATACCTGGTCAAGACCTTTGTGCATTTGAAGGTCAAGCAGTAAAACAAGCAGTAAAGCTTAGCCTTGTGTTGTCGTGGTCAGTGTCCAGCAAACTAAAAGATCAGTAATCAAGAATCTAATTAACAAATTGATACTTTGTGCATCTACATGTCCAGTAGTAGTTATACAATGTATTATGCAGAAAGGGGTCAATGCAGCACTTCAAGAATGAGACAAGAATGTGACCTACATGACATGCTGTAGTGGTTGGCCTGAGTGAAGAACTCCCTGGCAAAGCCAGCGTAGTTCCTGGTGATCTTCCCAATTTCTGTCTTTTGGTCAGTGCCATACACCTGCAGACAACACAGGTTTAATAAGAAGATATATTGTGATAAGGTGCACTAGCATTGTATTGTAGTATAAGTTGAGTTCTGGTACTTTCTAAGATGTCCTTAGGATGACGTCTGTTATGAAGATCTGTTCTGAGAAAGAGTGTAGGCGGCCACTATTTCCTTAGAAATAAAATGATGGCTAGAGTAAATGACCCGGTAAGAAATAATGACCTTCTCTCCAGGAGGGCACTTCTGAGCAATTGCTTCTTGGATGACCTTATTTGGGACTGTCTACTACCTCTCAGAGGAAATGACGCATGATGACTCAATAGTAGAAGAATGTACCTTTTTCTAAGAAATAGTTACATGGGCGGATAAAAGGTATATAAAGAGAACTGATGTACTAGAAGCCAGTCAAAGTCTGGACTAGAGTTAGTCAGGAGCGGACACCCGATGTAGAGAGGACAGAGAGAGAGAATACAGATCAACGTGTTCACGACGTATCGACTCCTTGAGTTTCCTTAGGTTGAGCGTACCACTAACATCGCAGCTATACTAACAAACTTCGTAAGGGACATACCATCGAGGCCAAGGTCACAACAGCTACCCAACCCCCATTACAATGTTTCCATGGGTTACACATTTGGCTCTCTCCGTGCATTGATTGTTTCGAATAAATCAGACAATAATTGGTAAGCAATGCACTCGTTTACATTAGAATTATTATATACTGTACATGTCCAAGTTTCCAAGTCAGGCAGAGACACATGGAATAAAGAGGAACCTAATTATTGCATGATAATTGTAACTGGTACAGTGTAATAATTGGCAACTAAATACATGACAGTTGAACTATTGCTAATACCTAACGATTCTAATTGAATAAAGAACAAATCTAATTCATGAATAACAGTAAAGACAATCTATCTAATAGCATGCTAATGCTCTGGAACAGTATGTTGATAACAGTAAATGCTGCATCAGGATGTAACGTTATAGTATGGTCTTCTTTTTGCATAGAGTTGTATTATATGAATAGGCTACTAGTACCATACAATTACAACACAAAATGTAGGTAGACATGTTAACAGGAGACACTTACGTTGAAGTCCACATCACAGGTGCAGCATGCCCCATTCCACACACAGCAGGGGCCCCACAGGTGGAAGACGGACTCTCCATTGGCATTCATGATCTCATAGTGGGGCTTCCACTTTGACCCACTGGAATGTAGAATGGTTGTAAAAATCGTAGTAAACTGCTGCAGAGTTAGGATTAAATCTGTATATTGACTAACGTTACACATTAAGTATGAGAGGCATTTCATATCTATTAACATAACACAATAAGAGTGGTACAATTTAATCATTACTACTGGACAAAATATGATAAAAATCGGACGTTTCGGGCGTCCATAATTATCAATAACACAACAATTAGGCTTGAAATAGTCTGTGTGCAAAAACTTGGAGCTATGCACCTAAGTTAAATAGGCTGGATGTACCCAGATATTTGTATAGCGTTACATAAACGTAGTACATAAAAGTAGTACTACCATTACTGTACACTACATGTAGTATACAGCATATTCATTGACATTGAAGAGTCAGACTGTTGTACTTGTTTGAAATTTTTCAATAAACTATAATTGAATTTCAGATTCAAGCTTTGAAGAGTGACATCATGATTAGGTAGTCAGGTTTGTGATTAGGCTTCACTGACATTAAGAATCTATACTATCATGTTGGGAACCCCAATTTTTTCTGTGCAGCTATATTTCGATATTAAATATGGGTGCACCAGTGCACCTGTTCCCAAAAATGAATTTAAAGCCCTGTAACAAACTCGATGCAACTTACATGAAAAAAAAGAAGCAAATTACATCCCATTTTGAGTGATTATATGAATTGTGTGACTATATTGAATATGACTTACGACTGGATGGCCATGCCGATGACCTGTCCGGGGGGAGACTCCACGTACACCTCAAAGGCACAACAGTCACGGGCGCACGAGGCACACCATTGGCAGCCCGCACAGCACTTAAACTCACGCCGCATCCGCATCACCTCCTATAGACACATGGGGACGGGGTAAAAGTAGAGTGTGTGTACGGGGGGGGGGGGGGGGGGGGGGGGGGGGCGCGGGAGATAGGTAAAGATAAAATAATGCGATACTTGGCAGAACATATCTTATGTTTCTTCCAAAAAAGTATCAAAGTTCACATTAGGCTATATGATTGATGCTGTTGCCATGCTGCATGTATTACTGCTTATCATCTACGCCAAAAATAGTTACTCATGCAAGTTGCTTGAGTAATTATTTTTGCCGTATCTTATTACCTGGATGTCTAACCCTCATCAACATGCATCTGTTTGCAATATTTCATCAATTGGAGAATAATATGGATACATGCCCCCACTAGTCAACAAGGTCAACAGTGAGTCAATCAGAGAATCAATTGAAAGCAGCAAATCAAATTAATCAGATAAAATCAAACCTGTCCAGCATTATCAAGGACATCCATGATTGGAAAGTTACGATTGGTCCACATCATCAGCTTGCATCAATCTCATTCTGGAAGGAATGAAGTGGCACATGTACATTAAGCTAACGGATATAGTCAGGCACTTGTCACTGTAAGCCCAGACAGAGCTTTTCAAGTGGACCAAGGACATTATCCTTGAGTGGAATCAACAATTAAATAATGTCCTTGATCACATCAATGTGGAACTTTGCATGTTCCCTTGCACATTAGTATGAGATGACCCGGAAATAGAAAAGTTGCAATTCCTGCTTTTGAGTGACCTGACAACCCATTTGGTCTTTCATTGACAGGTGCCTTAAATGATCCGGATATACATACATGCCCGGCATTGTCAAGCATATGGAAGGTGAAGCTGCGGTTGGGTCCACAACAGAAACGCATGCAGAACTCAGAGTCTGAGGGAAGAGGAGGAAACTTAACACTGTGAAGAAACTCAGTAGGACTCCAAATA
>NW_027100653.1:0-33484 GCF_035083965.1 Branchiostoma lanceolatum | reverse complement strand
TCCAATTTGTATTCTTTCAATTTAATGAAGTCATAATGATTGTAACTTGTAAATGAAGCCCCACAAATTCATAATGTTTGATGTACAGCCTAAATAATGCTGGGAAATTGTTTTTTGTTCCCTTCCTTTTTTGTAGTACCACATACGAATTTAGCTGTTTCTTTCCTACTACATGTATCTCTTAGCTGTGCATATTAATGCAAAAAATAGACATCAAATTCTCAGAATAAGGTTTGGAAAACAACTTTTGAAAGCTGGCCCAATAAAACAACCCGTGCGAAACGGCCAGCAGTAAAACTGGGCGAGGACAAAGAGAGGAGAAACTTGCTTGAACAACGAGAGTGGAAGTCTGTTGTACGAAATAACAGGACAGTTGTAACAGCTGGCAGCATAAGTGAGACCCCTTTTTTTTCTGATCAATAAAAAAAAGGACAGACAGTTCCATATGTAGACTAACACAACAACTGTTACACTAACACTCCTGATAGTGTACAGTTAATGTACACGTACATACATGTAGATTTATCATGGGCAACTACTGCAGCAGCTACATGTATACATGTACATTTCGTTCAGGTACAGTCCTTGCTATAGGTTATTGTTCTATTGTTTTATCTTTTGTTTTAAAGGACTACAACCTGCTAGCCGCCATGCTTGATAGAAATGCATGGTTAGACATTGTGAATGGCACCTCGTATGAGGACGACCTGAACTGAACTGAACTGTTTTATCTCTAACAGCTATAGATTTTGCTCAAAGATTTTTTGCCCTTGATCCGTGAAATACCCACCCCCCCACCCAAAAAAAAGGATTTTTTCTGGTTCTGATTGTCAAAAATGTAGATACTACAATTGTTTATTCCTTTAGATGCTTATTAGCATGATCCTTACCTTGTTGTTTCCACATGCCACCCACTTTGTGACCCCGAATCCATGAAATAACCCCCCAGAAAAGATGATTTTTAGAATCATCGTCAAAGATGTTGGTATTTAACTTAGATTTTTTGTTCCTTAGATACATTGTACTTATCATGATAACCAATTGTTAGAATTGTCCCAAATTCCATGACTCTTACCTTGTTATTTCCACATGCCACCCACTTCGTGACCCTAGATCCATGGAAAATTATTTTTCATTTTTCTCCCTTTCATTGTTTTTAGCATCAAAAATTTAGATATTATGATTATTTACTCCTTAGATGTTATAATTGTCCCAGTTTTCATGACTCCAGGTAGAATGGTGTTTCTCTATGCATGTAACACTAATGGAGATCTGAATAAAACAAACAAACAACCTCTGCCCTGATTCTGCCGGTAGAGATCCCCATCGGTGATTCTGTTCACAGAGACTCCGATCGGGATTTCTACTGGTAGAATCGTGATCTTGCCAGATCAGAGTCTCAACCCTGACATGTATATACAACTGTATATATATAGATATTGTTAGAATTGACATGATGTTGCATGATTCTGCCCTTGCTGTTCCCAGACGCTGCCCACTTCGTGACGCCTCTCCGCGGGCTCACACACAGGGAGGGGGAGACCGCCACCTTCTCCTGCCAGTTCGCCGGGACAACGCCGCTCCACGTCGCCTGGTTACACGACGGCGTCACCGTGGAGACCGGCGACAGGCTGTCCGTCATCACCACGGCGCACCAGAGCTCGCTGCTGATTGGTCGAACCCTGCCGGCGGACTCTGGGAGATACGAGTGCGTGATCAGTAATGAGGCAGGGACAGAAACAAGCCTAGCAGAGCTGAACGTCAGGGAAAACAGTGAGTTTATCAATCAATCAATCAATCAATCAATAACTTTTATTTATACTGGAAATGCCCTATCGGCCTTGGCCGTTCCTCCCAGAGGTCCAGTTTGGAAGGGAGGTGTCACGGGAACATAAGATGATAAATGATTACAAATTAAAATAAATACACAAGTACCTATTATAATCATAACATGTCCTGCATTATCATTTGTGTACATGCAACAGAGCGTTGTCATCTTTATTCATCCTCTTTACAGAGGTGCAGCATTCAATACCTTCGCCAAGAACTTATTATGTTTTCCGTAGCGTTTGTGTGTGTATATGTGTGTGTGTGTCTGCCTGCATAGATTGTCTTGATATTTGGTATGTGGGTAGGTCTTGATTAGATCTTGAAATAAATACATTTTGGGCCCCCTATCATCTTTCAATGATACTGCAGCTTCTTTTTGTCTTTTGTGAACCTGAAACTTTAAAATTTAGTTGCTAAGAACCAAAGTGATATTGCCTGTAGTTACCAACAAACAACCCGCAGTATTGAAGTAGCCTGTCCAGCTGATGTCTGTACAGGTTGTGCACACACAGACAGGAAGTCACATCTGCTGAAGTTTGTCAGACAACCTGCACACGTTTACTCCTGCCACTGAAATATGGACAACCATGTCCTGCTCTGGTCCACATGTGGCTAAAGTTATTATTAGAAAGGAATGCAAAGCATTAGTAAAAAGAAATTCAAAGCATTGAAAAGAATTTAAAGCAATATAAAAGGAATTTAGAACATTAAAAGGAATGTACAGCATTGAATTATATACCATTGAAAGGATCTGAAAACATGGAATGAATTAACTTTATTGCTCAACAATCGTACATGGTACAATGTATGGCATCAAATCAACAAGACGGCAAGGCTTAAGTCTATCCTACAATTCTAACAACAAAATATCATATAACAGTATATGGATTACAATATAGTCATGTCATTCGGTCTTGCTTTTGGAATGATGTATAAAGAAATTCACCTATGTATATGACATAAGAATTACTGAGAAAAGAACAGGAAAAGGAGTGCTGTTATTTCAAGCCCCAGTTTGAAGTGTTCCTGTAGGGACGAGTTCAAGTGTAATTAACGAGGCTGTCTGAAGTCCTGGTTTTTGGTACAACACAGGCTGGGGTGCTACAAACGTCCAAGGCTAGCTCCCATGTTCAGTCTGACAAACTACAGCACTCCTTAGTCTCAGGTCATTCTTACATTATTTACAAGGTGTTGCAAAGACTCCTTTATGTTTTTATGGAGGGTCTTACAAATATCAACACAGGCCACACTTCTTGACATCACAGGGTCAGATTGGTACATAAGATATGTGAAAAGTAATTTGTGTCCTGTTCAAAGACTCTGTAATGTTTGAAAGTGTAATATTTAGTATACAAATTACAAATATCAACATTGGCCATACTTCTTGACATTATAGGATCAGATTGAGTTTGCGTTATACAGACTAGGATCAGATAAATACAGAAAAGATGTAAAAAGTAAGTTGCTCCCCTGTTCAAAGACTCATCAGCGGCTTGGCAGAATCTACAATGTTTGAAAACGTATAAGTACATTTCTGGTCCAACTGAGAGGATTATTTTTGTAAAACTAAAAGAGGAGTTGCTGTATATAAGGCGGCCAGTTTCAAGAAGGGCCATCTTGGTTTCCAAATCTTAAGAATTTTAAGCGTTTGCCCTTCTTTCAAAGGGAAGCAAAGTTGATCTTGAGCAAGTGCAACATTGCTGAGCTCCTTTGCCTCTGATTGGCTGCCGGAATCTGCTTACCTTCGTGTGATTGGGTAACAGGTTCAGCCAACTTGCCTGTGATTGGCTGTTGGAGTCAGCCACACTGGCTAAGTTGTCTGTGATTGGCTGGCTATAATAAGCCAGGTTGTTTTACAAGGGCCTGTTCAAGGCTGAGGTTTGGGGGGAAACAGGAACAGACAATCTGTTTGGGGCAAACAGTCGGCTGCTTCTGAGAGGGTCGGCTCCAAACGGGTGTGTACCGGGGGCTCCATTGCACATCAGGTAAAAACAATAATTTCTACCAGTTTGATGACTTTAGAACAGTTTTCTATGTACTTTGGCTTTTTTTCTGCTTGAGATGTCTGGACAACATGATTGTACAACATGTATTTGTACAAACTTTCAAGCTTGAAATCATTTGCCTGATTCAGATGTGTATGTGTCTGCTTCTGAGAGAGTCGGCTCAAAACATTTTCTGTGTGCTGTGTACTTGGGCGCTCCTTTTTGCAACTGGTAAAAACAATTTTTATCACTTTTCTGTCTTTATAAAGAGTTTAAAACAACATTTTCTGCATACTAGTGGACTTTTTTTTGGCTTATAAGCAAGGAGGTTATATAGAGGCTCCTTGGCTTGAGATATCTGGACAATGTGTAGAGTACAAACTCAGCGGCAAGTTTGAAGTCCTTCACTTTGGTGTGTTTGCTTTTCATGACAACATTTTCATCCTGTAAAGTGTCACAGTAGCAGGACTTTGGATTGTTTTGAGTAATGTTTGCTGGTTGTTTCTGCAAGTGAATAGCTTGCTATATATATTGGAGCTTTGTTGTTTGGTATGAAATCGCTTCTTCACTTTGCATATTAAGTTTCTCTCATCTGAACAGCAGTTTTGACACATCAATGTTTTTTCTGAATTACATGAAACAATTGTAATTACAAAACCTTCTAAAAAGTTACACAATGTGATCATGATCAACGTTTATTCCCTTTCCTCGGTTTTAATGATGCCTTTACTGAAATCTACAAAAAAATGTCAGAGACCCAAGGAGGTTATATTGGCCTGATGTGGCAGAAATGTTGGCAACAAATTGTCATTTCCCCTGACCATACCTTCACAACTCAGGTCCAAGTATCCCCGCCAGATTTTCTGGATATTTCCTTGACACTTTTAGGTCAGGTTTGATATATGATGGTCCTGTAGGTAGGTAGGTTGGCAATGTCTTGGGTAATGATTTTAAGACATCGTAGGTAATGTCTTTAAGATATCTTCTGTGAGATCTTTAAGAAATATTAGATAATGTCTTTAAGATATCTTGGATAACTTCTTATAGATTTCTTAGGTTGTCTTTAAAATGTCTTATGTACAGCTAATGTCTTTAAGATGTATTAGGGAATGTCTTTAACTTTAAGATGTCTTCTGTAATGTCTTTAGACACTCATCCTTGTTATAAGATAAGGACCTTCGCACACTTTTATTATACAGAGTTAGATTAGATGTAAACGTTTGTAAACTGGGAGTATTTAATTCCCAAACAGGTCTGAAACTATCACAAGTGAAGTGGCCAGTGTTTACTGAAACTAGCAAACTTTCAAGAAGTCAAAACAACATTGCAAAACAGAGGGTTCTATCTTAGACTATACATGTAGACTTCTCTCTCCTCAAACAAATAGTGAGATCCATATATAATGACTCTGGTACAAACTTCTCTCTCTTCTAAAATAAATGTGTAGTGAGATCCATTCATTTTTCTCAACTTTGGTTCATTCTTTATAAGATAAAGCTACACTTAATTGAAGCACGCCTGGACCTGTGGCAAGCGGAGGGATAACTTATAATGTTGACTCTCTGTTCAAATAAACCCACGGCCTGGAGGAGCTTCAATCAACATCCACAGTGTAGCAACATGTACTTGTAGACATTCCTGTCCGAAATGTGGGACAAAGTCACTTGGGAAAATCATTCTACTTCACTCAACATTTGGTGCACTCTTTGCATATTGCTGTAAGCTTTTATATGTCAAACATCAGGAACTTTCAAAATCACAGTTTTTACAATACCTGCCTGCATCATTTTTACTTGGAGGTACTCTAGATTTGGACTAGAAGGTAAGAAGTTAGAAAAAACTACAGTAAAACGTCACATGTATTTGCACATTAATGGTTGATGTAGGATAAGTGCAAGATATTTTCATGACAAAATTGAGTTTGGTTTATTTGTTCGTATAAACCTTTATTTATCCGTGAGAAGCCCAAGTTGGCCTGTAGGTTACTGGTGAAACCTTAAGCAAAATTTAGTGTATGATTCAAGTTTGAACATTTTCCCACGTTCTGAAACGTTAACAGGTCCTCCTTAACAAGGACACTTCAACTCAAATTACCCAGGTCTGTGTAATGTTAACTTTACAAGGACCCTAACCAAGGTTTACAAATTAGATGTCTGGCACAGAGGTAAAAATGGGACTCTTTTCAATCCCAAGGTCAGAAAAGTTCTTTAAAATCTGCTTGCACAGTATTCTTTAGTTAGCTTCTAATTTCCAGTTGATGCTGACTAAGGTACTATAATGTAAATTCCCTAAATTCTTAACCTTTAGCACACTGAAGTAGCCGTTTGGCACCCATTTCTCTATTGGTTACAGAGTTAGGCAGCAGGGAGCAGGTTAAAAAGTTTTCAGTTTGTAAGGTTTACAGATTTTGTTGCAATCTTGCCAATCTATCCAGGGCCTACAGGAAATAATGTTCCTACTTCAGAAAGAAGGCTCTTTGCTCTAAAATCCCAGATATTTGATTCTGTAGGATCCCTCTTAAGACTTTACCTGAAAACTTAATCCCTAAAAAGTTTTCAGTTTATAAAGTTTATGTTTTTGCCAATCTACATGTACCCTGGGACTACCGGAAGTGATTTACCCACTTTAGTACTGATCCATGGAGTTGCTTTAAGACTTTCCCTTGTCTTGGTTTTAATCTCCAGACTGTTCCCAGTGTTTCCTGAGTTAGACAGGACCCAGTGGTTTCTGCGGTTTTTGATCTGAGCGTTACCATGGGGATTTCCTTACCTAGAACTGCGGCCGACTTTCTCCAGACTCCGGAAATACTACAGATAAGGCTGGACTCACGTCTTAAGTCGTTTCCTGTCGGAAATTTTTCACTTAAGTGGCCACTTCAGCCTGTATACCTTATTTGCATATTTAGAGGGCCCTCACTAGAACAAACAATCAAAGACAACTTGAAGACATTGTAGGTGGAAAAACGATTTTAAAGCAGAGACCTGTCATGGATTGCTTTGAATGTGCTTGAAGTGCTTGCATATTGAATAGTATAACAAATGATTTTATCACAATATGCTTTACATTGTTTATGATTATCTTTTTCATCATTATGCCTTATTTATAATGCTAGTTCACCGGGCTCAAAGACATCGAACTCCGTGTGAAAAAAGGTTTTTCTTTCTCATGAAAGTGAACTTACACATTAGAAATCATCCGTATCTAGCTTTGGCACAGGATCAGTATACCCAGTAAGGTTTGCGGTCTGACAATGTCGGTCCTAAACAAAATCCTGTAGACCACTTCCCCTGGACACTATACATGTTTGAACTAACGTTTTATCTTTAACAAAGAATAGTTTTGCGACAAGCAAAGTCAATTACGCACTCCACCAAACAGTGTACCTGGCCCAGCTTAGGTTTTCTCATAAAAATGAACACATTTTAGATTATCCTTACCTACTTTTGGTACACAACCAGCACCCAGTATAAGGATTGCAATTGTTTGAGGTCTGGCAACGTTGGACCCAAATACAAGCCTGTAGAACACATCCCCTTTCTTTTCACAAATCATATTTCACGATAAACAAGTCAACTACGCACAAGCCACACACTTTACCCAACAGTGCAGCCCCCGGTGAAATGAATCCGTGCCTTTAAGTGTTTGTGATTTCTACAAACCACCTCGGAACACCCCCCCTCTCACAGTGTGCTCACACAAAGGCCGGCCCTGGCCACACTTGACCCAACAACGCAGGCCTTTTGTGTGAGGAGCCTGTCTGGGATCGAGTTACCCTCGCTGTAAGCTGTAGAGGTTCTGTAGTGTTGGGACCACCCTGCCTAGTAGGAACTTAGGGGCTCACGTGGCAGAGGTACCCACAGAAAGAATCAGGAAATTCGCAGGACTTGGTCTAGAAGGTTTAGGAGCCCGGTGAGTTTTTTTTTTAAAACCTTCTCCCTGCTGCCAAACCCAGTAACCAATACAAACGCAGTATGGGTAAGGGGGTGAAGTTTGCCATCTTTAATTGCCTTGGCATGCTGTAGGTTAAGGTTCATTCTGTCACATGCTGTTTAAGTTCTTTTGTGTCATAGAAAAAGATTATTGTGATACTGTTTTTTTTCCAATCAAAAACTGAAAAATTTTGAGTGTTTGAATATGGGAAAAAGCATGTCAATTGATGGGGAAGGGTGGACAATTTTAGTCGTATTTTAGTGATCATGTTTTGACTTTGAGGAAAGAAAAGGAATTGACAACTCTTTTCATGCAAAAATCTTGAAAGAAGTTACAGAGCTGATACCATGTTGGAAAACCAGCAACCAAGAAATTACATCTATCTGGCCCCTGTACATTGTTCCTGAACTATTCCCAGCCGCCAGAAGTGTACATAACTCAATAGCAGCCTTTGGTAATGTGAGAGAATCAAGTCTTTATATAGCTGGAGAAGTTATAGGTAACTCATTGAACATGCACACAACAGAGCGAGTACTTGTATAGCCGTCTATCTAACATGGCCCTGACTGTAGGCAACAGGGTGGCAGGTGGGATTGTGACGTAGGCTAGCCAAAGGGTCGGCGGGTTGTAATAAGAGAATGGACCGGTCTAGAGGTGTTCTGGACATACATGTACCTGTATGGAGAGGAGCAGCTTTTTGAAGCCATTTTATCAGGTTTGTCATCAATTTCACTCCACTCTATGGGAAAGAAGCAAATGTTCTTTTCAACTAGTCTGTCAGTGTGTGTTTCTGTGATTCCCAACACACACAATTCAGTCAGTGTTATGATACCTACTCTGTACTTACAGTTTCATCTCATTCTGTAAGACTGGAAAGGTCACAAATCTAGAGCAGTATGGGTGAGGGGGTGAAGTCTTCCAAAATCTCTGACGGCCTTCTTTTGTTGGAAATGTATGAAGGATTTGGAAAGGTGAACAACTTTAAGTACCACAAACAGTTGGGAGGGTTTGTGATTGTTACACTGTGTGTTATAGGAGGTTGAAGTCTGTTGATGTTATATTATGGATCCCTTGTTTCGTTCTAGGTTCTCAAGTGTAGATTTTGTTGGTTTTAAAAGCTAGATGGATGATTGAATAAGGTTTTTTGTCCTGACTGATTTTAGCACTGCCCACAAGCCCTTAAAATCCTGTCATTTGCGACACTCATTGTTATTTCTGTCACTCCATGACTGCCGTGGTTATTCATCAACTTGTGGACTAAAGAACCCTGAACCGAGTTATTAAACTTGTTTAGCCTGACATGAAATACAGCCCTTACTGTAGAACGTGATGGACACTTTGGAACAGCCACTTGTAATGAACTAGATAAACAACCCTGTAAACAGCACTAATGTTTTATTGTACTCCCACCTCTCCATGGTCGGTCGACACACCTGGCACCTGGGGACTTTCTCCTCAAGCAATTAAAGGAGAAGTGTTTTAACAACTGTAAATGCAGAAATGTTTGCCGTGGTTTTATTTTCACCGTTTCACCGCTAACATTTTTTGTCTGATTTTGTAGCAGTCCCTAGCGCGAAATAAAAACCACACAAACTTAAATACATTTACAGTATAGTGGTAGCAGTACTAGGAAGTAGCAGAAATACCATCCAGTTTTTTATACTGCGGGGCTCCCTGAGGGGTGGGCAGCAGTCGGCTAGTCTTCACACCGCTCTTCCATGCAGCTCTGTCCAGTAGGTCCTCGTTGGTGAGGCCGCACACTTTAATGTCCTTCTTGACACACTCCATCCAACATTTCTTTGGTCAAAGTTTGTCTATGTTTGTATTACAGGGTTGTTTTGTATTACAGGATTGTTTTGTTTGTTAGTGTTACAAAAAAAATAAGTGGTACAACAAACAAATTGCTGTAATTTGTCACCATAAAGACAAGGTTACCCTCCGAGTGGCAGGGTGATAACATTTGAGTGTTTTTCTACAACAGTTACACTGAATGGCTCAGTGAACTTCTAATTAGTTTTTTCAGCTTTCACATTTTAAAGCGTAAAAAAAAAACATTTTCATGTCCACCACGGTGCTTTATTATTTTCCTTTTTTTCTACAACATGCTGTTGTGAATAAATAGTCACTATCATGAATGCTATGACAGAAACTCAATATACCGATCCAGTTCAGTGACCAATCAGAGGTTCACAGCTGCCAAGTGTTCTAACTTGCTTTATTAAGAGATAGCGATGGGCACGTGTCTTAAATGATTGAAGGCCCCGTGCACTAATGTCTCGGACCACACTGTCCGGGAGCCCATTCCAGGGGCTGACTGCTGCATGTATGAATGACCTGCCTGATGTATTCTGTACCTCATAATAGTCATACAACCATAGAAAACACAACGTGACAGAAGTTTTCATGTTAAAGCAAGGATTCAAAACTCAACATTGTACAAAGAGAAAAATACAGAAAGGTATGTAACACATCACATGGTTCTAGAATTAAAAGAGATCACAATTCTTATACCAGGCATTTTTACCCAACAGCCTGTTAGTGGCATTCTGACTTCTGAAATGAATCCACATTCAAAGAAAACTTCCGCACATTTCTTGAGAATATAAACAGGTTTATAAATGCTGAGGTTGCAGTTTTCCCTCGGCAGTGTTAATGTCTGTGAGATAAGCAGGTCTGTCTGGAACTGAAGTACCGAAGATAACGTGAGGAAACTAAGATAGCGACTGTTTGGTAAACAAACAGTTTTTTCCACTGTAGTGTTGCCTGCGGAAAGTTACTCTCCCTATGGAATGGACGGTTGGGGGTTGGAATCCTGACTTGTCGCTCACTTGACTTGAATTTCTCTAAAGGGCCGTAGTCCTTAGGATTGGATTGTTAAGCTGTTCACTTTAGCTATTAAAAAGAGCAGGTGTATTTCTCCATACATTTGAACGGTCTGTATCTGTATAGCCAGCATAATGCACCCACTGTCAGTATTGATGTATATTGCTTCTTTTACTTCCCTTGCAGAAATGTCTGACTCTGTATAAAAGATTTTTACTTTGTCCAGTGATACGAATGCGTACAATTGTTCCTTTCATAGCAGCTCATATTAATTGTCTTACAAAATTTAATGTAAGTTTTAAGCCGAGTTATTACTTTCTATTTCTTAATGCTTTTCTTTCCTTCCAGTCTTGCCGAAGTTGGAGCACCTTGACTTTGTCTCAGCGGAAGTCGGAGACACAGCAGAACTCTGGGTCATCTTCACCGGGAGCCCCAAACCTCGGGTCAGGTGGACTCGGGACGACAAACCCCTCAACGCTGGGCAGAAATTCGCCATCGTCGAGAAGGACGACAGAACGTGTTTAGCGGTAAACGACGTGGACGTACCCGACGCGGGAGAGTACACGTGCGAGGTAACGAACGCTGCCGGGACCGTGATCGGCGCGGTACGGCTGAAAGTCGAGGCTCTGAACGACGAGCTTATGACGGACGATTCTGACGACTTCACCTCTGACAGCTACGATTCGTCAGACCACGAGATGGACAACAACGCGTCCGACGGACATCAGGATGAGGAATCATGGGAAGACGAGGTTTTCCCGCCAGACGGTTATGACCACGACAACAATAACGAGCCCCAGCAACCGCCAACTTTCGGACGTAAGTCTCTGAATTTTTCATCATGGTTTCTGTACTCAATACTAAGTCTTTGTCTGTGACCATCTGTGATGTTCGGGTAATTGAATCCAAGTTTCTTGAAGACTTTTTATGACAAGATTCTTAGATTTACACATTCTTGAGTTTACCTATTGCTTACACATTTGTCCTTATGCATTCAGTTCCATTCTTTGTCTGTAAGGATTGTCAAGTTTCTCCAATGGTTTTAATGACACGTTCCTTAGATTTCTGTAGTGTTGGTTTCTCTATCTTTTATACCCTTGCTTGATAAAGTTCCTCCTTACTATTTAAGGGTCCGACTCTAAGGAGCACTCAGGAAGACTGTAATCAAACCACACACTTAAGCCAAGACATCTCGGTATTTTCCTTCTCCGTGACAAGAATGTCTTGCTGATCATGTCTCAGTTCCTCCTGCCAAATTTACCGCGGGCAGAAGTTTGTTGACACTTTTGTTTTTCTATTTCTTATATCCTTTGTCATCGCGTGATACATGTACCTTCAGTGGCTCCTTGATATTTAAGGGTTTGACACTAAGAAGCAGTCAGGAAGGCAATCAAACCACAAACTTCTCTGTGACAAGAATGTCTTGCTGATCATGTCTCAGTTTCTCCTGCCAAATTTACCGCGGGCAGAAGTTTGCTGACACTTTTGTCGGTTTGTTCCGAGCTGTTGAAGTGACGGCAGTTCCATCAGACGCTGATTCACACTCAGGTCTCAGGCAGGGCGCTAATTAATCATCGAGACGTCAGCTCGGCACGTCAATATTTACTCAGGTTACCATGGCGATATCTGCTGGTCGTCTATTTCCAGATTTTATCCTTGCATTTTTGGCTGCTTTGGCTGCTAGAAGGGTTTGATATCGCTGAGTATGCAGTTTCTCTCAGGGATCGAATTCTGCTTCCTGGTGTCAGATTACAAGTGCGTGAGTCTAAAGACTACCTGTGAGTAAGACTTGGTGCAGTTTGGTACTGTGATACTGGTGTCAGATTACAAGTGCATGAGTCTAAAGACTGTACCTGTGTATAAGACTTGGTGCAGTTTGCTACTGTGATACTGGTGGTGTATTCCTGTTACTGAATAACACAACACAGTTTTAAACTAAAGGCCCTGATAAGGAACTTTCTAAGATTAAATTGGGTGGGAATATTGGGATACGATATTAGTTTTATTGCAAGTTCATGCCCGTGGGCTAATTGCAAATATATGGTAGAAACATAGGGAAAAACATACATGTGTCTATGAACTGAGCTGTGACTGACGTTTATATTAGGATACTGTAAATAGGATACTGTAAATTGACTCTATATTAGTACATGTAGGCATGTAGCATAAGACCATGGGTCTGTAACATAAAACATACATACAAACATATTGGTCAGAAGTGAAATACAGTGTGCCTGCAGAGTGTTTGGGGTCTTGTTTGAAATGGTAAAGAAACATGTTGTTTCTTAAGTTGTGTCTGTAAGATAAAGGTGTCTCCAGGCATTTTAACTCCTTGGAAACTTCACATATTTAACTTGGAAGACTTGTTAAAGACCACACAGAGTCAGCTTGTTTTTAAACAGAGTTTCAGGAGACAAAATAAGATAACTTTGAAAGGCATTTTATTGTAATTTGGAGAACTAAAAAAAATAATGGTATCTCTGACATTTGGTGGTTGAATTGCATTTTATCAAATCTAGATCTTAAGACAGATCGAAACACATAGGGGAGGATTTAAGGATTCTTGACTATCGTAAAGTAAGGTGAAGAGTTGTGCTCTTGAGAATTGCTTTGATTTGTACTTTTCTTCTAAACTAAAACTTGAAAATTTCAGTAAAGTCTGTTACAGATTTTTCTGGGCCTGTAATCTTCATAATTATCAAACATTCCAAGAAACAGGTTGATAACATTCTCTTCTTCACAAGTTCCAAAGGGGACTAAATTTCCTATCACAGATAGCAGAAACACAAGAGTAGAGTAGCTTTCTCTTTGAATTCTTCACAAGTTTGAAAGAGAACTCCATTTTCTGTCTACCCAGATAGCACAAACACAAGTTAGAGTGAGATAGTCACCATCACAAATGATTATCAAACATTCCAAGAAACAATTTAACGATTTCCTCTCGCCTCAGCAGAACGAACCCCAGAATACTTCACCCAAGGTCGAACCATTTTTCCACCCTCGGCATTTGTACAACACACTTGAACTCGCCGGTACTCAATAACCAAGAGCTCTCCAACACTCCATCTGCTTAACTCTAGCATGACAGGAATCTGCTCTGTACAGCACTTAGGCTCAGCTCAAGTATAAATATGTTTAACAAACTGTAAATATTTGTGCTGCATAAGTTGTAAGGGGCTTTTATTTCTTGATCTTATAATATCAGGTGTATTTGCAGCCAGTGCCACAGGCAGGTACCCAATGTGTAGGGTAATGAGGCTGTTTAACGTGTTCGAGGCACCTCCTCGAGCACGGGACCCCCGTTTTACGTCCCTCCCGGAAGACGATTTCGTGGAAAGCTTCGTGAGGCTACAGCAATCCGGACGTCCTTGGTTGGTCTCCCATCCAAGCACTGTCCGGACCGCGCGTTGCTTAACTTCCGAGATCGAGGGATCGGGTGTATCCAACGCGCCACGCGGCCGTAGACCATATATTATGAAAATATTTATATCAGTTGTGTCTCAACTTTTATAAACTGTTTGTAGTTTTTAAGTTCAGCTTGAAACCAGAGCTTTAGTTCGGAAATAAAAAGCACAATTATGTATGAAAATCATATTTTTCCACATGGCATTCTGCAAAGCCATTGAAAACTGTCATAAGAAGTCAGAGAAGTAATAATTGAATTGCCATATTGAGTAATGTATAGTACCATTATGGTATACAACTGAAAGGATTTTTAAAATGATGTTTTTTTTTTCAGATTCTCATTGGAATACAATGTTAGGTGAATTTGATTAAACTTAAAAATGATATGTGAAACAGCATATTCCATTTGTAAGGCCTGAATAGAATAGCCTGGAGTCCAGCCTTATTAGCTTTCCGTTCGCTACCCAAGCTCCGCTCCAACGGAAAGCCAATAAGGCTGGACTCCAGGCTAGAATAGAATGGACAGTGTCTGACAAAGAGTCCAAACTTGTCTTCTATGTGGCATGTTAAACGGGTACCAATTAACATGACCTTGAAAAGGGTTGCACCAAGGTCATGGCAAGTATCTAGGATGTGTCTCAAGTTGTGGGATTAGTCATTTATAGGTCAAGGTCAGGAAGCATTCCCAGATGTCTGTTCTGTCAGAAGTTTGAAATGTTCAAGTTCACTTTTTTGCTTCTTGATGTTAACATCTAGTCAGGTGCAACTGATCATGATTGAAAATCAAGACATCAGTATTTCTAGCGTGGAAAGACTTGAAGAAAAGTCTTTTACTTCCTAGTTTTTATATACAGTCCAGAAAGGTGAGATGACGTAAGTTTTATTTTGTGGGTGACATCCTCAAACTCATTAATTGCATGTTGGTTTCCTCCTTAAGTTTGTAACTGGTTCCAGAAAGGTATCCTGAGTGTCATCCTGTTTCAGTTCCAGGCTCTGCCTTCACCAGGTAGAGCATGGAACTGAAACAGGATGACACTCAGGATACCAAAAAGTTTGGTTGTCAGAAGAAAAGCCAATGCTTCAGGGACAGTAAAGCACAGAACTGATCTGATATGCTGGGCCCCAGGGATGGTACCAGGCTGGGCCCCAGGGATGGTACCAGGCTGTTCTAGTTTGGGTCCTCTAATTGATGAATGTGTGTTGCCCTGGCCTGGGCTCCATGGGTCAGTGGTCCAGGGGAGTGAGGGGTAATGTGAACTTGTTTGTGACAGGTTGGCTGACACTGACTTATACTGACTTGTGCCTTTCTGTCACACTGTCCACTGTGCTACAGAGTTACAGTGTATATTAATTTATATAATAATTAGATGGATGTTATGGCCTGAGTCTCTATGGGTCAGTGGTACATGGAGTGAGAGGTAATGTGAACCTGTTTGTGACAGGTTGGCTGACAGTGACTTATACTGACTTGTACTGTTCTGTCACACAGACACTGTCCTCTGTACTACAGAGTTACAGTATATATTAATTAGATGGATGTTTGCCTGGGTCTCTATAGGTCCCCATGGGTCAATAGAACAGGGAAGTTAGGCCTAATAAGAACCTGTTTGTGACAGACAGTTGGCAGGAGTGATACTTGACTTGACTTAAATCTACCTGAGTGTCTGGCTAATGTCCAAGCAAATCTTTTGGTGACAAAATCTAAACATCCAGGGAAGACTAGGCTGTAGTTACCATGTTGCCACCAAAAGATCTAGATGGAGATTATATCATTCTATTCATCAACTACATAGAACACACTTTCTGTATGTCATTGAATAGATTTCCTTACTAAGGCTAAAGTAGAAGACTTAAGTCATTCAATTTGGGGCCACATCTGAACGTTTTTGAAACAATGTTAAAAGGCAAATATTCATGCAGTACAATACATGCATACATTTTGTATTGTGTCAAAACTAGAGATGGAAAAGAATGATTAAAGAGAAAGACTAAAAGTTAAACATCACTGCAAATGCAGAACTTAATTAGATTTGGTTGAATTCATAACAGACCGTTTCCCTATTCTTTTCCCTCAGCTTCCACCAGAAAGGTTATGTTTTGGGTACCGTCAGTTTGTTTCTTTGTTTGTTTGTGGACAGTACAACTGGAGAAGTTGCAAATGTGACACCCCTCCCCTGCATGTAGAATGGACTAGCCCACAGTTCCTTAGCTTGTTACATGTAGTGGTGTTGCTGTCACTGTAGAATCTCTAGATGTCACAGTTTTGGTTTACCATGGCAACAAGTAAGTTTTGTGCTTTTGATATTATGTTTGTTAGCTTACAGAGTATGCGTGTGAGGGTTGTCTGTTATGTATGTTTGCTGGGAGCCCTTAATCTAAATTTTCTGGTCAAGATTCTAGAACTCCTAGTAGTAGAACATAATTAGGGTATGGTAGACTGGGGATTGTAGTTACAAGAAAAGTGTGATTCTGAGTTTGAAAAAAAGTAGTGCTGTTTTGGGGATATACATACAGTGATTTCCTCTCTCCTTTGTTGCTTGGTATTTCTATATGTTTGCTGGGAGACTTTCTGGTTAAGATTCTAGAAGAAAGGGTATGCTAGACAGGTGGTTGCACAGTATTTATAAGATAGCCTGATTCTGAGTTTGGAAAAAGTACAGTACAGTCAAACCTGCCCAAGGCGACCACCCGGCGGACCGGGCAAAAACGGTCGCGATGGACAGGTGGTCGCCATGAAGAGGATTCCACTCACATGTTTCCAGGTCGAGGTTTTCAAATACAGTACGTAAATGGATGGAAATTATGTGAATTTAGACAGCATGACCCCCACCAGGTTCAATTCTCATTGACAGAAAGATCCTACAAAAATTTTATTTTCCGTTATCGTTGTAATAAATGTATACCGCTACATCGTGTACAAATTTTCGTCATAATTTTGACTACAAAACAATGGTTGCCTCGATAATCTCGCAGCGCCCTCCTGCAATCACACGTTACATTAAATAGTACACACACGCACATCATCGAAGTTTTAAGGCCTAAGACAAATCCCGAGATAACACCTGCTGGCCCCAGCCTTTTTTGGGGCGCCGACCGCTGGATAAAAGGGTCAAAAAAGTTTTCGATCTGACAACTAAAGATGAAAACGGAACGGTGTGATTTCGTCGCGCCACCAAGCTCTGTGCGACCGCATGGAAAGGTAAGTCAGTGCAGCAGAACGCACAGCGTCCAATAAAGTTTTGTGAGATTCATGGAAATAAAAAGAAAAAAGGAATATCAATTTTCATCAATAACTAGAGTATTCACAAATGTTCATACACAAAAGCATCGTGTTTCAGAAAGGTCAGCGGTACGTCAAATCCGAGCCGCGCCAAATCCAAGATGGCGTCGGGACCAAGGAACAACATTT
The DNA here is from genome assembly GCF_035083965.1 of Branchiostoma lanceolatum. Taxonomy (NCBI): domain Eukaryota; kingdom Metazoa; phylum Chordata; class Leptocardii; order Amphioxiformes; family Branchiostomatidae; genus Branchiostoma; species Branchiostoma lanceolatum. Next base: position 16,102 of record NW_027100653.1, on the reverse strand, counting down.
CTCGCCCGATGTTTTGCCCGCCGCGAAGTCATTTTTCGGTGGAATTTAGTAAGACACAGTGACATTTTTGTTGACAATTCAAAAATAGATAATAATTTCTGTGAAATCTGACTTTTTGACGCCATGCACTACGTATTCGTTTTGAAAATTGAGTTTAAACCGACCGGAGTTCGCGGTAAACTATAAGATTACGATAGGCACAACAACATCACAAACATTTGTCTTTTTACAATTTTTATTGGGGGAACGTTTTATCAAAACACTTCATGGAGGAATCTATGCTATAACATTGCTATTCCATATCTTTTTGTCCTTATTTTCGTCCTTCAAAGTCTTGAAAACATTTCCGTGAAATCCGACAGCAAAATGATCCGATGTCACCGCACGCTTGAAAATTAGGCGGCCGCCATGGGCAGGAATTGTGCTCTGTGCGGTCCCAATTCGTGGCGGTCGCGGTCGCGTTGGACAGGTGGTCGCCTTGGGCAGGCAGCTTAATGCTTGTGCCTATGGGAAAAATTTTCGGGACCGAGAAAAAGCGGTTGCCATGGCCAGGTGGTCGCGTTGAAAAGGTGGTCGCCTAGGCAGGTTTGACTGTACATTATTGTACTGTTTGTGTTTTTGGGACACAGAGGGATTTTCTTTATCTTTTGTTGCATGGCATTTTTATTGTCTGGCTGCGTTTCATTTCTATTACTGCATCAATGGTCTGAATAAGACAGGTTTTGACTTGATCTGAGAGCTTGCTATGCATATATGTTGGATCCATTGTAATGGTTTTATGCAGAAACCAAGGTTTGTTTTTAAGAATCTGAGCCCAATTAAAGGAAATTGCACCTGATTTCTACTAATCTCTGCCCCCAGGCAGGAAGCCCTTCCTAGTAGCGCCCATGGACCGCACACAGATAAGCCTGTTTACGCTTCCTCGTGTGGACGTGACTGTGCAGTCATGCCCTCTAGCAGCCCAGTGTGGAATTACATCCTCTCATTGAATATTGATGACAGTAAATTAACACTTTTTCACTTGAAACTTTTCAGAATTTCGATGCTTTTATTTCATTTTTTTTTAGTTCTCAGGTTTCTTTCCATTTTTGTTTTTTCTCCTTTTTTCTTTCTTTCGTTATTTTCCAAATGTTTACCTGTGATGCTCCTTGATTGTACATGTAGTTAAAAGAAAGTAACTTTAAACTCGGCGACTGCAAAGCTGAAATTCAGTGGAATTCTCCCATCCTCTTCTTACTAACTATCTTATCCTAAGCCTTTATAAGGAATCTTTATGAGGTCAAATGTTTTAACATCTTAAACAGTCTATACTTGGCAAAAGTTGCGAGGTAGTTTGTCAACATGTTTAGGGTTTGACTCTTGACTTGGCAGATGGTGCCGTTTCTTTTTTAACTCAGTTGTTATCTTAGACATTTTTCAGGATGGTTTTCCGATATGGCAATAACCCAAAAAACAACATGATATATATATTTCACTCGCATGGCAACATGCTGTATGCATGATGTTTTCTTTTTGTTGTTTTGCTTGAAGATTTGTTTGGATTGAGCTTGTTTGGACTGAGCTTGTCACATGCTGTTTGTTTGTGCCTTTATTTACACTCAAAATTGCTCTATTCGGCAATCAGGGCCACTTTTCATAGAGGTTGAGTTATCCCCCTTTATAACAAGCTTTTGTTATCATAGTTATTTTTAAGGATCCGATAAGTTTATAACAGCCCAAGCAACAATCCAGGGCCGCTGTCCAAACATGATGCACATACATGTACTTTGTATGTGGTGATCGGACTTGCAGCCTGGTAGGACTGATAATCTGTCACAAACTATACTCCTCGACAAAGTTTGCTAACTTTACAATTGTTATCGAAGTCCTTTTCAAGGATCCTACAAGTTCATAACAGCCCAAACAGTAATCCTTGCTCAGCTGCCATCCCAACCTGATAGATTGTGGCAAACTGAGCATTTGTCACAAACTGTAGTCCTCGCCAACTTTGCTAACTGAAGAATCGTTATCTTTAAGTTAGTCCTTTTCAAGGATCCAATAAGTTCATAACAGCCCAAACAACAACCCTTGGCTGCCCTCCCAACCTGATACACACTTGTAGAAAGCCTGGCAGGACAGGTCACATCTTACAAACTCTTGCTGTTTTTCTCAAAGTTAAACTTTAAAGTTGCCTTAGTCCTTTTGAAGGCTTCTCCAGTCCAAACATCCCTCCCTTTCCCGGCCTGTGACACGGTGTGTAGACGATGTGCCGACTGTACATGTAACAGTGTGTGTGTGTTTCCCGCTATGTCTGGCTTCCACACACTAACGTGGAAATATTTAGTGCTCACTTCAACACACTTTAAGACAGGGGCGGCCGTCTTAGAAATGATTTAAGGGCTTGGGTGGGGCGAGACGTTTACTAGGAGCTCGGAAGGAACACTTTAAGTTGCTGAGGAGTCTTGAGTGGTGCGATGGCGTCTTTAGGAAAGAGGTTGTGCCGTAAGAGGCGACCGAGATGTCTCGTGAAGCCGTCGCCCATCTTGCCTGTGTGCAGGGAAAATGGAGAGAGGGAAGAGAAGAGTGGAGAGAGGGAGGGGAAGAGGGAAGTGATTGTTGTTGAACCGGACGATGATGTTTTCATGTCATCGCCTGAGTCCCCCAGTAGTCCAGGTAAGACTGTGCAGAAGTCTTGGCAAGTTTCGGTGTGATCTGTTCATGTTGACCACACTCACAAACAATACATGTAGATCATTCTGTTTGAGAAATAGGAATAACGGTATCAGAGATAGAAAGTCAGCCCTTATAGCAGTTTGTAATGCATTAGTATCTTCACTAAGAAGGCTTTCCTTTTGGTTTTGTGCTAAATTGTATGTTTATAGTTGAACAACATAACTTTAGGATCCATGGATGAGCTGTTGTTCCGATTGTCTACCCATCTTACAGACAGGAAAGGAAAAAAGGAAAGGGATCTCGAACCAGTTTAGCTCAAATGAACTCAATGAACAGATGAGCTACTCTTCCACTGGTCGTGACAGAGGAGACAGACGCTATGTACAGTATTTACAGGTTCATTGTACCGGGGAAATTCCCCTAGCTCTTTTCGACAAGCACAATGAACAGTGGACCACGGCTTAACGTCCCGTCCTAAGGACTGCGATCTTTAACGGTAGCGTGCATGTCGGGTGAACGACACAGCCGGGATCGAACCCGGGGCTTCTAGTTCCAGAGGCAAGATCGCTAACCACTGGACTACGCACAGAAAAATAGATCAGTATTAAAACATATTGGTTGATGGTTTAGGATCTTCCTACCTACTGTGGATTTCACTGTAGTGGTAGCTTTGGCTGGTAGTAACCCTGTTTGACATCACGGAATCTGTGATAGCTGACCAGTCCAAGTTTAACTACCCTTCATGATAAAACACCAGCTGCATAGGCACTGCTTTTCTACATGTACATCCAGCTGCAAACATTGTTCAGTTCTCCAAACTATCTGAAGAAAAGTCCCCTACTGTACTTCAGGGATCTCCCCAGAAATATAGAGCAGGATGGGGGGAGGGCGCCAAGCATGTAAGATGTGTGTTGTGAGAGGGGAGGTCTGTTGCATTTTGACTTTTCCAGACACAAATGGAAGTCATTTCCTGAAACTTCAGCTTTACATCTTGTCTACAATTAATGAAATCTCAAGTTTTTAGCAAAATTACTGGGGAAATATTGGAATAACTTAACCCTAAATTTGAAACCAACAGGATGAGAACAGGATGGAGGAGCGCCACTGCTCCATTCTTTAGGGAGATCCCTGTACTTGATGACAACAAGTTTCAAAGAAAGACCGAATTCTTACAAACCAAATAAGTAAAGTTCCTTTCACCAGCAACAACCCTTTCATGTTTGGTAGAGCAGAAAGCACTCCCGACTTCCATCACAACAAAATTAATCAAACCGCAAGCGGGGATCAAACACATGTCCACCCTGATGAGGAACAGGCACGAACTTGACATTGCTGTCAGAACCAGCAGTGAAATTATGGGCGCAGGGCGTCTGCCAGGGTCCGATGTTTGACAGAATTTTCCCCTTCGTGTCAGGCAAAAATTTTGATAATTCCAGCGTTCTTGGCAGGGAGGAGATGGTGGATTCCAAGATGGAAATGATTAAGAGTTGATCTATCATGTCAGAAAATCATTTCTTTAAGGATTTTGTCCAAATTTTAATGTCAGAAGAAAACTATTAGCTGTCAACATTTGATTTGGTTGGTTGGTTTTTGGACTTAAATTTGTTAAAGAATGATACTGAACTAGAAGCTCCGCACAAAAACAAAGTGTGAGGGAAAGTCTGTACCTTGGTACACACAGTTTCAGGTAGTGTATAATGCTGTACAAGTTTACATGTACCTCCCATGCCAGCCCTCTGTTTTTGTTGTGTCCTCCTGTTGAATTCTTACTCTAAAACACCAGGGAACAAATCGTCACTGCTCCCAAATATCTCCGCAGTCAGGAGTGTTAAAAACATATCTGCAGCCTTAGCTCAGCAATGACTGGTATAACAGAGTTTCCCTGTACCTACATAAAAGGACATGTGTCTGTCTGACTATATCACTGCCCAGTCTGGCAGCTCGGTGTTGTTGAACGTGGTGATGTTTTCCTGTGACCCCCTGAGCCCTGCTATTTTCCGTGTGTACAGTTTAATTAGCGAGCAGGCTGCCATACGTGACCGATATGGTACAGAACACGCACAAGTTTGCTTGTTCTGAAGCCAGGAATGCTGGTGGAATGTCAGGCATGCGGCTCTGAGCTTCCCGGTTTCTCAAGCATCTTTAAGTTAGCGCCGATCCCTTTTCTCAACTTCAAGAGAAGCGTGTTGGAAGATCACAACATTTTAACTTGTTACTGTGCAAGTGAAGTTTCATAACATTTGCTTGAAAGAGCTTGCTTTTCTCTACTTCTTACAGTGCCTTTAAAGTACTTTTGTTAAGAGGGTTCTGTTTTGGACAGCGTTTGTGGTTTACTTTCGTTGTGATTAAACGGCATAACTCTGGGAGGCATTGATGAATTGTTGTGATATTTGGTACTTAGGAAGGTTGTGGCCATACAAAGAAGTCAGTAGATTCTGGGTCCCTAGGCTTAGTTTTTACTGTATGGTATGTGACTTCCAAATGTATTAATACTTTTTTATAGATGTCAGGTTATATAAAACCAAGAACCATGAAATCAACTTGACGTGGCCAAAGGTGTAACAGCGGTAACTACAACTACACCCCTCCAGTGCTTGTGTTGTCACCAATAACAGCACCAGGACCCCTCCAGGGGCGACACCTGTCACCACTCCTACCAGTAATGCTGTAATAACTGGTCTTACCTCACTAGTGTCACAACATCCTGTATAATGGCGTCACCCCCATCATTACAGTATTAACTGTTGTCTGCCTGTGGGCAGAATGTGTTAATAACAGAGACAGGACTCCTATACGGAAGAACTGGTGTAATTGTGGTGCTGTTAGCCTGCAAGGAACTGTCACATTTGTTGTGATTATGCCTTTTTTATCTTTGCAGATAAGGTTATGTTTTGCACAGCGTTCGTGTGTGTGTGTGTGTGTGTCTGTCTGTCTGTCTGTCTGTCTGTCATCACGATAACTCGAGAATACCTGGATGGATTGTCTTTATATTTTGTAGTTGGGTAGGTCTTTGTGAAACCTCGAAAGGATGAGATTTTGGGCTCCCTAGCGACTTGCTATGGTGCTGCAGCAGAACATCCGGTTTTGACATCTCTTATTTTGTCGTAGGATTTTCGGCAAGGCTGTGACAGAACTGACATCCTAATTAATCAAAAAAGAGACGTCCAAAATTGTTAGTTTGTTTTTTGATATCCTTTGTTTATTCACAAGAAACTCAAATCGGCTTGCTGACAGCTTTTCATTTGAAGCCATGAGAAGAGAAATACGGGTCAGACAAAATATAAGAATAGGTTTGTCAAAATGTAGCAAAGTTTGACAAAATATAACAAAGATACAGGCTTGTCAAAATGTAACAATTTTGAGACAAATATTACAAAGATACAGGATTGTGAAAATCTTGAAAATGTAGCAAAGTTTGGCAAAGTAGATACATAACATAGACACAGCTTTTTCCCAAGAGCACCCTTAATTTGTTGTCATCAACTCATTGTAGTATGCCTGTGTGAGAGCCTCTGGCATGGGTGTGCTAATGACAGAGAGTGACAGGTCTAATTATCATTCTAACAGTCCCTGGAGCCCAGGCTAATCACCAGTTGGTGTTGGTTAATGAGCTGTGATGAGTTAATAGACTAGGGACTGTCCATTACACAGCAGGGGTCTGTAGGGGTGATGAGTTAATAGACTAGGGACTGTCCATAACACAGCTGGTGGTCTGTAGGGGCGATGGGTTGATAGACTGGGGACTGTCCATTACACAGTGGGGGTCTGTAGGGGTGATGAGTTTATAGACTGGGGAATGTCCATTACACAGCTGGGGCTCTGTAGGGGGGGTGTGGGCACAGCATGAGGTGGATTACATGTACATGTGGCTGGCCTGGGGGAACTTGGGGAACACACAGACATGCATTAAAACATAACCTTCTTGACGAAGGTAACAAATAGAATTGCCACCTTACAGATAAGACAATCACATTGCATACAAGTAAGCTCTATAAAGCCAAATTGGAAGGGATACTTGTATACCCAATGTGCAATGGGAAAACTGTAAGTTGTAACAAGGTTTGAACTCGCAGATTAGTCCTTTATAATAGTGTTTTTTTTGTGTGGGCAACCTTGTCTATAAGGGAGCTCAACCTGTAAAAGAATAACATCAAAAGTCAATAAACAAGAAATTCTCTTTTTGAACTCAACACAGCCAATAACACAGGTGATTTCCCTTTCTTACAGGTGTGGGAATTCTCACAATGTTGTTTGTTTTCTTGGATTAGTCAGGCTAATTACACAGAATTCCTCAGAGAATAATTACATGTTAACCAAGTAAGATAAGAAAAACAACCTGTGACTTTAGATGGCATGTACTTTTCCTTCTTTTCTGTTGGTTTTACTCTCTGGCATGTCTGACCAATTGAGTCTTTTGTACATTTTGTGATCTGCTTGGCTTCCACAAGAAAATAAACTATTTCCAAAGAAGCGCTTCTTTTTCTCTGAGTTTCTAAGTTTAGTGGTTTTACCAGAAATAGGAAAGAATTTCTTTGTTTGAATGGTGAAAACTAAACAATGTTTTGGTCTCGCTCTTTGGCTTCTGTGTTTTGGTAGGTTTAGTGCTATGCTGGGCTTCCATGGGAAAATAAACTATTTTCAAAGGGTTGTTTTTGTTCCTTTGAGTTTGTAAGTTTAGAGGTTTCAATAAAGAGCTTTCCTTCGCATGCAGAAAGATTTTCAGGTCTTTGTACTCAAAATGTCACATATTGTCAAAAGTCTTTGATGTGTTTTTGAATAGTCAAAATGTTGAAACAGACTTTTCAGTATTGTGTCTGTTGCTCTTGTATATGAATAGTTAAAACATACTTGAAGCTTCCTGCTCAAAGAATGGAAACACGTACGTCCTGTTTATGTTACATAGTATTACTATTATTTTCTTTCCCACGGCCAGAAGTACAACTCTTATTCGTAACAAAAGGTTGTCTGAATATCAATTAGGTGATTAAGGCTGTTTTCCGTAGCCATGATGGCTGCTGTGTATCGGGTGACGTCACGTCGGGGCGTTTAACGCCCATTCATCGCCAGTAATGCCACTTTTCTCGCTTGGGTGGGTGGACTGTCGTCATAGCTCACGTAATGGGCTTCCACAAAATTACCTCACAGGTCGGCACATTACTCGAGGGGGGGAAGTTGGTTGTTGTGATACAGCGTCTTTATCCACTATTGCCTTGTTTCTTCAAACTACAACCTTTTGAGACATGAGAGCTATTTTCTTTCTACAGATTCGTGCCTAAGACTAATGCTGGCTTCTACAACCTTTTTGTAAGTTATAAAGTGTGATGATATTTGAGAGACCACCCCTGCGGTGATAATGGTCTGTCCCGGGGGCGTGGCCTGTGTTTTGGTTCCCAGCTGATCTCACCTGTTCTCAGCACACCTGGTTCAAGTCGTCTCAGCTCCTTATCGTTCCCATGCATCTTCCTTAAGAAACGCCACAAGACTCGAGCCCTGATGGATCGATAGCTAGGAGGTTCTTCCGAGAAGGAATTCCGAGAATATTCCGCAAGTCCCGGACTTTTGGCAGAGGTGGGCGGGTGTCTCCCTGTTTGTTATTGTCGAGGCGAGAAGTGGTCTTCCAACACCAGCCGTCATACAGGGGGAACTTTTCCGTAAAGTTTACTTTCATTTCTGATAAATTCCGGAAGTCGCATTCCCAACAGATTCCGTGTTTTTGCGTCAGGATCCCGGATCACCGGATATTCAAAACTATTTGTCTTACTAGGACAAGATTTCAGAAGAGTTTGCTGTTCTTAAGTTCCTGATGGAATATCGGAAGTGACAATCCCGTCACATTTCCGTCAGTTGCATCACCGGAAGTTCAGAAGCAGTTTGCCGTACTATGATGATGTTTCAGGAGTGACATTCCCAGCAGACATGTTTGGATTGTAGATATTCGTCCATCCTGAGGATTTTCCAGAACAGTTGAATTGCTTTCCTGAAGTCCCTGACGGAGTTTGGAAGTGACTTTCCCAGCAGACTTGTTTGGATCGAAAATTTTCGTCAGTCACCGGATATTCCGACGCTGTTTGTCGCACTGGGAAGATATTTCACCAGGGTTCTCTGCTCAAAAGTTCCTGACAGAAGTTTGGAAGTGACTTTCCTGGCAGACTTGTTTGGATTTCTGATCTTCCAAAGCTGTTTCTCATACCATGATGAGACAACTTGTGCTTTATTGGAATTCTTGAAGACATTCCGGAAGCCTTCTTCCCCCAGATTCCGGGCAGGAAGGACCTCATCCATCCGCACGGTGAGCCATCTGGGGTCAAGACGTCTTGTCAGCGGTGGGCTCTTCCTTAAGTGGAATTAAGACAGTCTTAAAGAAGGTCCTGATCCGGGATGTGTCACACAAATCACGTCTTACAGAGTTGTCACCACCTGGAGATGTACAGCTGCCGCAAGTAACACGTCTCAAGATCCGATTTCTCCTCAAGATGTTTAACCAAGACGTCTCCAGACCGCCAGGAACATCTTCAACTGCTTAAGATCTTCAGGAACATCTCCATCTGCTTGAGATCTTGGAAGGAATTTCAGATAAGGAGATTTTGTTAACCTGGATTTTCTTATTTGTCCAGCTGCGAGGCATTTCTCTGACCTGTCAAAGTTGTCTTGAGAAAGATATAAAATCTGCCGACTCCCTTTAAGAAGTCACAGCCGAACGCACACAGGTCTTAAAGAAACCTGCAACTGGTTAGTGTAACGGAAGGGTTCTAAGACAAGCTGAATTCCTCCCGGCCTCCTTAAGGAACGGTGTATCTTGCAGAGCTCCCTCAGTGCTGAGACATCTCCCCAGCAGATCTGGAGTGCACGATTGGGACCCGGCTTTGTTGAGTCTGCCTTAGAGACAGGTTTGAGTGAACGCTGTGAAACCCTCAGGCCTTGGGACCATTTTAACTAGCTGGATCCTGGAACGTTTGGCTAGAAGCTGTACAGAAGTCGTGCGGGGGAGCAAAGCGATCCGTTTAGCCTCCGGGTGGTTTTAAGTTTAATCCTTCATCTTTTGAGCCAGCCTTGTGCCCAAAACCTGGTATTCTGTACAGGCGGCTTTTCAGAAGCCGTGCGTCGTAGCCAGATACTCTCTCCCTGAAGGCAGCTTTAACGCGTAAACGGCTGAGACATTTTCTGTGCACAAAACCTGAGGTATTCTGCCAGGTTTTGGGAAGCTGTGCGCAGCATCGTAGCCAGATACTCCCTCCCTGAAGGCAGCTTTACATGTAAATGTTCGTCTTTGGAGATTATTTCTGTGCACAAAACCTGAGGTACGCGTACAGGAGGCTTTCCAAAAGCTGTGCGAAGCATCGTAGCCATAAACTCCCCCCCTCTGGGCAGATTTAAACTGTAAACCTTCAAGACTATTCCTGTGCACCAAAGCCAAGGATCTAGAGAATCTGTGATCAGTACCCAAGCCTGTTCCCTCCCTCCGTGCCAACAAGCAACAATCTTGACTCCATCTCATCAACAAGCCAGGACGACCCAGATCACCCGGAGACATCTCAAGCATTCAGCTGCTGCTTCTTAAGACGTTTGGGCCATGCTCAAGACGCAGGGGAAGAGGATGAATACTTTTCTTGAAGATGAAGGTAAGACATTTATGACAGCCTCGAGGTTGTGTTCAAGGAAGTGCCAAGATGTTGCATGTGATCGGTACATTCTTATTTGGATAAGGAGGGAGAAATTACCTTGGGTACTTTAAATTTCCTGGTTTGTTTTGCTGCAGGGCTCTTGTTGTTTGGGAGGGATGTTTTAGTTTCATACAGCTTTGAGCACTTTTTGTTCCTAGATATACTCATAATACACATGTATAAGTCCTAATAAGTGCTTTTGTACACATAAGTTTTCTCCTATTTGAAAGTGTGTTCTAGACTGTATTTAGTGGTTTGATGTAGTCTTTTGTGTCAGTTTCCGGTGCTTTATTGTATTATCTCCTTTTGTTTTATGAGGAATTTTCAGTTATCAGCTCTTTCATTGTTATCTCTGAAGCTCCCTCATACAGTGTAGGAAAGACCCAATCTCAGATGATAGCTGTGTGAATGGGGCATTGATTGTGTTTTTGTACTCAATCTTTCCCTACATAATCCTTGTACACTCAAGTGCTGTATCCAAAAAAGGGAATTTGTTTCCAAAAGTGCACGTACAACAAACACAAGTTGTACACAGATGGGGAGGGGGACTGTGTACCATAGTGTGGTTAAATATGTGTGAAAGTTTTCTACATTATTTCTAACCATTGACCATATGTTGAAACTGGCCAATGGCATGTAGGTCAACACAATAAGTTTATCTGTGCCCTGGGCTGATTGCAAATACAAATGTAATTGAAAAAGACAGACACATAATGTAGAACATGTTTCTACTCTAGTGTAATGAATATGACTCTAAATTGTAACATATTAGGTTTGACTTATTTTTCTGAGACAGTGGAAGATGAAGGGTCCCACCTTTTCTCTGTGTGGGTTCTGTGGTGTTAAGATGAGAGCAGTTTTCCTTTTTCTGTATGTCTTGAGTCTTGAGGCTAACACATCCGTTAGAGAAATCTCCCAGCTGTTGCAGTGGGGGAAAGGTTTGGAGAGTTTGGCATGGAGAGGTGCTTGATTGAAAAGTGAGTGTGTACTGTATACACACAGGGGTTAGCTGGGGCGCTCAGGCTGCCCGCCTTCACTCACAGACTGGGATTGGGGGGACAGGGTATTTCCAAGGTTTCTGCGGACAGATTTCAGTAAAAAAGCCTTGTGGAATTATTGTAAACATAAACATGCAGCTTGAACTGTACGTACCCTTTAACAAACGACCAACTGCTCAGGTCTATAAAGACTTTCAAACTTCCTCTAAGCTGGTTATGATAGATTTGTAAACAGGTTTATAACATGTTCAGCTTTTTCTTTGAATTAGTTTTGTGATTGTTTTATGCAATACATCACAGCAAACTTGTCAATTTTTATCAGCTTGCATTTGGTACCGTACGTTTAGCAACATGGCTGCCCATCTGTTCAATATGTTTTGTTGTTGTTCACCAGACATTTGGAGTAGTAGGAATACTTCGGGTCTTGTGGGGGAGAGATTATATACATGTGTATTACTATGGAGGGATTGTGGATGCTGTACTTTCTCCTAGGGGGGGAGGGGGGGGGGGGAGAGATATATCAGGGGTGTTCTGTTGTTCCAGTCCAGGGGGGGGGGGGGGGGGGGGCTTACAGTGGGTGGATCAGGGCCATGGGGGGGAGGGACTGTTGTTTCAGCCCAGATCTTGAGTCTGGAGACTGTCAGCGCAATGCTGGAGGACTTCTGATGCAGACATGCCATTCCTGGTCTTATGCCGGCGGGCAGGTCTAGCGCAGTAACCTGGTTCTCAGTCATTTCAATGTTTCTCATACCTGACTGTAAACTCTCCTCTACTCTACTCTAGAATGGAAACAGAGATTTTGTGGGTTCCCACACCTTTTGTTTAGTCTCTACATCCGTGGTTGTTGATTAAAACTTTTTTTTAAGTCTGGAAGCTTGAGATTGTATTGCATACCATATTGAAAAGCTTGGTTACATACATGTTACTTTTTAAAGATCATTTGTAATGATCATAAACCAAAGTCAACTTTCCAAACATTTTTGAGAAGTTTACACATCCTTGTAGTTCTTATTAACCATTTGAAGGTGTCACGGCAAAAGTTAGACGAGAATGAGTCTGTGAAACAGGAAGTTAACTTGGTCCAGCCTGACTGACAGCTGACGACACTGCAGATCAAAGGTTTATACAGCCTCTTAGAACAGGTCAAAGGTCAACAACCTTCCTCAGCAAGGTCACTCTGACATCATTCCGTTTTTTCAATTAAGGTCACTCCCTTTAACGAGTTAGTTTGTGATGACATGGGATCTAGACTGGAACTAGTGTAGCTACATTATAGCTTTCAATGATTACTATGCTACTATTACTATATTTACATCAGATCTAGTTGTCTATTTTTCTTTTTCTTGTGAGCTTAAGTTATTCAAATTCACTCATTCTATGGTTCTCTCAACAGTTGTAAGAAAGAAGATAGAGCGATTTTACAACATGAAGCATTTTTGTCAAAATTTGCAGGTATTCCTGGGGCAGACCTTCTGTTCTGATGGTGCAAGCAAAACTACAGTTAACATTTACGAATACTATTTATGACTGAAGGCCTTTTATTGAATTTGCAGGCTTTTCCTAAAGCCAGAACCTTTTCAGGTAGAGCGGTTTCGGTTTGATCATTCCCCTCCTTGATGCTTTACTGTAGCGTAACCCCAGCTGTAGCCTGGATAGTACGACACCTGTTCAAGCTCTTAGTCTACAAACAAAGATCAACAGAGCTTTTAATACAATTAAAAGGAAAAACTGTGACCTTTCTAAGGGCTTAACCAAAAGGGTGAGCCATAAGCTATATATATTTATCTATTTATGGGCCTGGATGTCTTTCATGCCTCGTAGTTGCCATTTTGTCTTCTTGACAGGAAAAAAGTGGTGTGTTGTTTAAAAAAGAACAATGTTTAGATGAAATCAAATTGTGTCAAACCTGAGACAATGGAAAAGATACAGAAGAGCAGGATAGAACCTTGTAGGTAGGGCAACCTAATGAAAGACACACAATGCAAGAGGAATTGTACTTGTATAATTTAATTCAATATAATTACAAAGTCTAGCCCAAAGCACACTAATTCTGACGACTGCCATAGATAAAGAGACAGTATGAGGAAATGTAATAAGAATAAATAGTCCTTCAAATCACCATGTTATGTGAAGAATTTCTGCCTACTACAACAGTCCCCAGGTTTCTCCTGAACAGCGAGCTAAATTAGGACAGGAGGAGTCTCTGCGGTAGTTTGTTATCCTCCTCCTGAGAAACATGCCCGTGACGTCGTGCTGCCAGTGACGTCGGGCTGCCGGTGATTTGTAGGTGAACTCTGAGGCTGTACATTTTTGTAAACCTGACATTCCTGTCAGGACAGTGCCCCAGGCAGGGATGGGGAGGGGTAAGGGGATCATCTCTATGAAATTTGTGGCAAAAGTTAAGTCCTTTTGGAGATGATGTTGGGAAAGATACCGTAATTCTAGTAATTTTCGCGGTGGTTTTACGTTCCGTTTTTCACGGTGACCACTTAACCGCTATCTTAAAACTGGTGTTGTCATTACTGTACAGTACATGTATGTGACTATAGGGCTACTGTGAACTTAACACCATCGTAGGCACTTCGTTTTCTCTCTATGGCGAAATTAAATCGCTGTATTTGAAACTCTGTAAATGTGACTTCCTCACACGGACACACATCTAAGATTGACACAGGTACATGTAACTGAAGCTTTAAAGAGAACATAATCAGAACCAAAGTAAACACATGTACATGATGAAAAAGCCTTATTTGAATTTAGTGTAGTCAAGGACATTATATGGATAATACACTTACAAGAACAATTTCTTTTCCTCTTGATTCCATGATCATTTCAGAGATAATGCAGGATTCCCATACGGTACAAGTAGCTGTGCCATGATTAGCTGAACTAGGAAACCTGTACAAACATACATGTGGCCACAAGTGTTACAGTAACAGAGTAAAAACAAGTGATCTGTGTGCGGAAGACACCCGGATGTTGAGACAGTGTGGTCAGGTTTGTTGACATGTCCTTCCTGGGGTAGTTTATCTCTTGGGCTATCTGTTCACCTTTGTTTACTAACCTGAGGTTTTGTTTACACCAGCAGCTCAACATGTTTACTCCACTTAACGCTTCGGTAAACAGTACAACAGTACGAGGTGGGAAGAAAGTTTGTAGGGTAGTCTTGTCTTAAGGGGTTGTTGACTTGAATCTAAGGGTCTGGGGTTCGAATCTCTTGCAGGCACAAACCTGAGGTTCTCTTTACTCAGCAGCAGCTCAACAACATATTTACTCCACTTAACGCTGGGTAAACAGTACAACAGTTGGGGGGGGGGGGTTGGGAAGTAAGGTGGCAAGGTAGTCCTGTGGTTAAGGTGTTGTTGACTTGAATCTAAGGTTCTGGGTTTGAATCTCTTGCAGGTACAAACCTGAGGTTCTATTTACACCAGCAGCTCAAAATGCAAATATTTGACGGACATGCAGTCACTCTCTCATTGGTCGAACCGCTAATTGTGATGGACAGTCAGGATCAGTCTATTAGGGCTTGGATTTTCTATCAGTTCTCACCACACAACGACATTGTATCTTTGCTCCTTTAATGTCGATATGTAATGGTATAGTGTTATTGAAACTTACTATGTGTAGGAATGACTAGAAATTTGAGTTTTTTTATTCAAGTTTCAAGCCTCATAAAATGCTCTGGATCCTTTTAAGGGGTTGTTGTTGACGTTGAATCTAAAGGCTCATCTAGACTGGCAGGGTGAATGTACATGTATATGTGGTTTGCTGAAAATAAAATCTTGTTGGCTTCAGTATTTAAAGAATATAGAACATAAAAGAAAACAAACTCTGTGTTTGTGACATCAAATGGCATCCACATCGAAAAATACAAGATGTGAAACCTGTATGAGTTGTTGTATAAGAAGCGCATTATGGTCTAAAATCGTAGATTCCATCTCTTTATTTACCTCATAAATATTGAAACAATGGTGCCTCTCTTTCTATGTATCATGCCACTTGTAACTGTCACTACCACCGTGTGTTTAGCTGGGTTCTTCATCAAACGAAACCAGCCTTTTCTGGAAGGTTATTTAGAGCAGTGCAAATTTATTTCCTTGGTCCTGTTATCATTCGAGTTCGCTAATCTCGCCCTACTGTATATATAGTGATGGTAACTTCTGATATCACCAGCAGCAGTGGGTGGTCTGTCTGTAGGTTTACAAACTTTAGAGCTCTTCAGAGCTGTAAAAGGCTTTTCTGGGCTGAAGAATATCTCATCATTCTCTAAGAGGAAACATTGAGCTAGTATTTATGAGTAGGCAAGTCCTAGGATTAGATTGTATTTTAAAAACTAGACCAGAGGTATGTTTGGTTGAGCTCCTATAGATGGATCAGTAGCTTTTCCATGTCACATCTCAGATTTCTGTAAGAAAAAAACAACTTGTTTTTAAGTCGTTTAGGCCTGGAGAAGCCATGGGCTTGTGCAAATCTTGTGAGATTTCTGTATAAACAGACCCCCTGATGTGGCAATGATGTGTTAATAACATCATTTTCTCATTTTCTGCTCCATTACTTGGGTTAGGCCTTTGATACTCTCAGTTGTTATGCACCAATGTGGTGTTGCTGAGTTACACTCATTCATTTCATGTATAACAGGATGCAGGACATATATGACGAGTTTTGGGGTTGTACATGTAGGGCAGTCATCTTTCAGTGACAGATTCAACTTTTCTTACCAGATTAACTACGCAGGCTGCTATTCAGAGAATGATAATATTCTCCTATAGGGGGGGTTTCATTTGCAGACTG
>NW_027100652.1:0-33528 GCF_035083965.1 Branchiostoma lanceolatum | reverse complement strand
TAGGTCACGTAGGTGGCGGCTTATTGGGAACTGTTGTCGATCACAGTCCCTGATCCTGTTGTGCCTTCTGTTTTCGCACGCGATTGGCAACAGTCAACACTGAAAGCACGTACAACTGTCACCGTCTTTGCTTTAGAATACATCTATGAAAGATTCCATGATGATCTGTGGGTGTATAGTCGATTTGAGTCGATTTTGTAATCCATCCATAAATCTGAGAACTTTATCTTTTGCATCAATTAAAACAATTAGATCCCATCTAGCCGTGGCGACTGTTGCAATGCTGACGTTGCATGTAGTCACATACATCTAAGAGACCGTACAACAATAATGTATAAGATTGCAAGCAAGAGAAGATCTGAAACAGTCGCTACAACTAGACCCCATCAGGTTGTAGATTGTCATCTTTTCCATCTGTATTTGCGTGAGTTGTGTCCATGCCTTCAATGCGACGCTATCACCACGTACATCATGAACATCCGTTTGCTTTTAACGTGCCACTCCTGTCTCCCTTTTATCTATTCCATGACAAAAATATAGTTGTTTTTGACGCCCTCCATTGTTACATATGAAAGGGCAATGTTTTTGGCATACGCTTGATCAAAGGACGCAGATATGAACTCAAAACAGCAAAGAACACAAAAATAAACTGCAATATATCACGCAAAGATGCAAAGCAGGCGAATCTATGTGTGATATATCGGTGTTAAAATTACCGCCCTTTGATGACCGATAACTCACCTAATAACAACACACATGAGAGGGCTCTGCCCACAGAATCACAACACACGATAATTCAATCGTTTTGTTGTCTGATGAGGATGAATGTCTCGATAAATATTTGTCGGTATGGGCTATAGAAATGCCAGCATTGATAGCCAAAATAAAGGGACAATTTAGCCAGGACAACTGTGGACGTTACGACATTGTTTGGAGAACATAGAATGAATTCTTGAACGACAGTAGCAATATTTCTCATGATATCAGGACCCCTTGTCTACAGATATTTTTGTAACTCTTGATTCTTCTTATCTAACATATGAAAGGTATTTTGGTAATAACCATTGTACCATGGGTCAACACGTCTGAAAACACAAAGACATTTGTAGGTAAAGTGACATTTTCAGTTAACATCTTAGACATGGAAACTTCATACATCGTAAGTAGGGTACGATGGGTGATCAATAAGTCCTCGTCCTCACCCAGAAATAAGGTGCACAGCTCAAATTTTGGGGCATAGGTATATAGTATAACATCTTTTAGCGATATCCACCAAATATCAAATCATTGTGGTCATTACTTTCCAGTCGACGTCCATTTAAAAATCAGTAGGTAAGTGGCGAGAAATGCAAGGGTGAACTGTGATCAGAACGCTTATGCCATCTTCGAAGTACATTCATTTTTTGGTTAAATGTTTGATGAACATTCCCTTCTTGTTTCAACTAAAAAGAAGCAGGTATCTGACTTTCAGCAGAGCAAGTTGGCCCGCACACCTCAGGTCGCAGCTCAATTGTCCCTGTCTTTATCCTTCTACCTCACTTAACGTTACTGGGTTTCACGTGCAAATTGACGATCACAATGATTTGAATTTTGGTAGACATTCATAAAAGGCTTTATTCTTTAAAATTATTCCCCGATATTTGAGTTGTGCACCTTATTTCTGGGTGAGGCCGAGGACTAGTATTGATGACCCCGTATGTGCCTTGCAGTCATAATCATAATCAATTGTCTACTCTATAATTCTCCAGTACGACTGTTTCGAGTCGCCTATGTTCTCACGACCGTACCGACATGCGCAGTACCGACAGCACGTGGCCTGGTATTCTCGACAAGACACAAGGATGATCAACTGGGCAGGCGCAGAAGGACAGGATGGCAAGTGCGCATGCGGAGTAGCAGGTAACGTTCCTAGCTTCAAATTCCCCAATGGCACATCTCTGGGTAAAATGCTTCAATCTCTAAAAGACGAAATAACTTCCTCTGACACAATTCATACTTATCAACCCACGTTTTAAGATGAAATGAGCGCTTTTAACAATAATTGCATTGTTCTGAATTCTTTTTCATCTAATAGCATATGGAAAATTAGACGGGCTGTAATTCAAGTCAATTGACCGTATCATCTGGTTTTATCAATTTCTTAAGCAACCAATGAAGACAGAACAATATATGTATAGATGCCTCGGGCACTTTAGCAGGCACTACAACAACCTAGTTACTATAATTTTGTATAAGTTTTGGTGTGTGATGATATCTGTATCCGTCATGTAATGTTCTATGTATCATACGTTTCCGCCACATAGGTACATGTGACAACGGAAACAGACGCTGCAACTGTGACAACGACGACAGTCAGTGGCGGCAAGATGGCGGCTACATCCGGGACAAGGAGCACCTTCCGGTGACTCGGCTCGTCTTCGGGGACAGCTGCAGTCATGACGTGTTGATGTATGCCGAACACGGATTCTACAGCGTCGGCGCACTGAGGTGCAGGGGACAAGGTTCGTACACAAAATGCACTGGAAATGATGATTATTATATATACATGGACATGCATGTATGAGTATGTATATGCGTATGTCCGGAACACTATAATAAGTTACTCTAGATATGCTATATTACCCGAGTTAGAGAGCTAATTGTTACATTCAGTAGACATAGTTCCCTGACATTTCGTCATGTTTTTAATCTTTGATGGCCTAACTTAAGCGCTGCATATATGTGAAATTTGGCGTCGTTTGTTGTTGTGTTCTATAGCCTGCATCTATCACGTTCTATAGCCTGTATTGATCACGTAACATTGATCTCCCTGTTTCACCAGTAGTGCTGACTTTATTAATACTGAGTTTTTCTTGACCTTCAGCTGTAGACAGCCCGTACCCCCCCACCCCTGCACAAGAGCCCCCCCCCCCGAACACCACCCCCCCCCCCCCCAACACATCGACCCTGACGGACCTGGACCGGGTGGAACCATTCACAGTCACCTGCCACTTCAACCAAACTGGTGAGAAACTACTCCACAACTTTTTGTGTTTATCTTAGTACATTGCTTCTAGGTCTAGTGTCTCAGTTATAATCGTGCTCCGCCCCCCCCGCTAACCTGTCCATACTTGAAGTAAATATATATCCCTTCAAATCGTATTTTGTTCATGATTGATGCTGGTGGATTGGCTGTGATGATACGATAGGTTTTTGTAGTCTCCTACTATTATCTAAGCACTTCCACAAGTGAAATATCCTCTGCTGTAAGTGCTTGGACAACTGTGTGGTCAAAGGGCTGCAGAAACGTAGATGGGCACAGCTCTACACACCAAAGTGTGTGGGAAGGATCATCTAGGCTCTTCTTGTCCCCTATCTGCATTGACAGTGTTGATATCCGCATTGACAGTATTACCATCTGCATTGACAGCATTGCCATCTGCATTGGCAGTATTGACATCTGCATTGACAGTATTGACATCTGCGTTGGCAGTATTACCATCTGCATTGACAGTATTGTCATCTGCATAGGCAGTATTGCCATCTGCATTGACAGTATTGCCATTTGCATTGACAGTATTGTCATCTGCATATGCGGTATTGCCATCTGCATCGACAGTATTGTCATCTTCATAGGCAGTATTGTCATCTGCATTGACAGTATTGCCATCTGCATTGACAATATTGCCATCTGCGTTGACAGTGACAACCACCGTCCACCACAACCGAGAGGAGATGGCCCACGTGGACGGACACGAACACCCCCTGTCCTACCAGGTCGACGTGTCCTACTCCGCCAGCATGCGGCAGATACAGGCGCTGATGGCCATTTCTGGCAGTTGCGAACAAACCGTGGAGGTATGATTCAGTTTGTAAATAGTGTATAGAATGATAGACTCCATATTCTAGAGACCATTCATTTTTATTAAGTCCAGGAGAATCATACCTTAACTCGTTTCACCATCCATACAGGGCAAATGTCCAGCTTATGTCATCTGTACTCGTCTGAAGTTTCTAATTGTGATATTCTCTTGCAGTATCATTGCTACGGCTCGGCCATATTCCATCCAGAAAACGAGTTTACATCCGCGAAGCAGCACGCCGCCTGGTACTCTAGAGAGGGAACAAGAATGTCTTACTGGCCAGGTGCGAGGGGCCACGCCGGCAAGTGTGCGTGCGGTGTTACAGGTAAGGCGTGATACTGATAATGAAATTTGCTGCTTACATCTTCATGCCTATGTTATAATCATTTACCTGGTAAATTACCCAAAACACTTCTTTTTCTCGATACCTTCAACTCAGCAGCATTTGTACGCCATGAATATATGAACGTGGTAATGATGTGATATGATATTGTGCACAAACCCACAGGCACATGCGACAATGGGAACCCTCGCTGCAACTGCGATAACAACGACGACACCTGGCGGAAAGATGCGGGAACTGTAACAGACAAGACCCTACTGCCGGTGACAGGTCTGGCGTTCGGTGACACCTCCATCAAAGTCTGCTTCGACGAAGAGGAAAACTCAGTATCTCTGTTGGACGAACAAGGTTTCTACGTGTTGAGTCCTCTTCGGTGCAGATCTAGAAAATCAGGTTTGTTTTCCATTGCTTTACTAGATCCATGAAAGACTATCCAATAGATAGCAGGTGCTGAATAGTTTACAGAAGAAAACAATAGTCGTAAGTTCAAATCAATATCTTACTATCTCAATCATTCCGTTATTATCATTACGATTAAGGTCGTATACATAGACATGATGGCAGGAGAGATACATAGATTTGTACACAAATTCTATACACATGTATAGAAGAAACAATTTTGCTTAAGTGACTGTGAATATCGAATTTTCAAAGTATCATTCTGGAATGTTGCTTTCCCTTCAGGAACACCACAGACAACGGCCCAACCTGTGGTTCCAGCGAGCTCGACTTCCATAAGGATAAAAGTGGATGAGAGTGAGCACACAGTTCCAACGGGAAGTTCAGATTCTCTTCGGACCAGTACTCCAAGCAGCAGAGAAAAAACAGCTACGGAGGGAGACCAACTCAGAGATGTGACGAAACCAAGCCCAGGTGAAGACGGTAGGATTACAGATGAGCATGTTGAGGAACCGTCTGATGACGGAAAAAAGGACAAACAACCACCTGGCGATCAAACCCCAGGTTAGTGATCTCTCTCCGAGAGAGAGAGATGTTTAACAGTCTTCACATGCAATTTCCTTCCTTTTTTTTATCTTTTTCTTGATAACTCACATCCCTCGATCTCTTCTGTTTATATCTACATTTGACAACCCTTCTATTATAGAAGAAGTTCCAACTAGCACAGAGAAGTCGACGAAAGATGGCCTTGACGACGATGGAGGGGAAGAAATACCAGATAATCATAACGGTGAAGACATCGAAGAGCCCAAAAATGTAGACACTGGCGGCAGAGACAAAGACAGACAGTTCCCTACAGATCAGTCTTCCGAATATGTCCCAAATCCAGGTAGGTTCAATGAGTTCAATATACGTAGTAACACATTCTCTGTACGTACCTGTCCCTTTGCCATTGTGTTAAAAGTAATACATAGCAGCCAACAGCTACTATCTACACCGTACCATAGCGGACTAACATACTATTTTGTCCCTAAGTCCTCCAGGATGAAATGGTGGACAGCATCAGCAGAAAGGCTCATGGCAGGAACGATGCGGTAGGGCACGGGACCGACTTTCCACCAGCTGTGTTAGAGAACGAGGGACTACCAGGCCAGGGAACATCTGGTAGGTAACCTCCATTAACATTAATTCTCCAGGTTACATAAATCCGCCGCTTTAGAAAACAGTGGGCTTGAGAGATCTCTAGGGCGGCACCCCCAAGGTATGCACAGTTTAAATATACAGGAGTACATTATACTGGGGGACGTTGGGGGATGTCTTGAGGGTGGCGGAATTACGTATCCTGGTGGAATTATGTAAGTACACAATGTACCAGATGGTAAAGTTGTCTGTCTTTGTTATGATTGGAAATGAATTACAATGTATTGCAATCTTGTAAATAGTCCTTAGACGTACTATATAGGTGGTAGTATATATGTTCAATAACAAAGAAATAATGGTGAGATTTATTGTTTCGTTGGTGTATAACGTCGGGTAACATAAATTCGGGATTTTTCCGATAATGGTTGACTGAAATCAATCTAGCAGAACAATAAACCATCCTTTTTTTCTATGATTCTGTCAGTATCATGTACTATCTTTGCACTAATCATATATATGGTAGATTTTGTCTCTAGTCGTGCTGACACCATAATATTTCAACTTGAAACTACCGTCCGCCGCACGCACAATAACGGTGCTGTCGGACAGGGGGGCACATTAATTCGGGAGATTTGTCTTGAATATCTTACCGCTAATCACATTTTATACAGCAGCTATTCGTTCCATCCTTGGCTTGAGTGCTATGGATATAGACGTGTCCAAGTAAAAAAAATACACGAAAAAACGGCCGTACCGCACACATCAGGCCAGTTCGGGAACAACCCGTGTGTTGAGTCGGTAGAACTTCACTCAAAGTCGGCCCATCGTCATCATCGGGCAACGTGTAACGTTCCATTATTCATGGAAAGTTAGCTGGATGCCGTAGCAATGGTAATACTACTATGTCCATGTGTTCCTTGTTGTGTTAGGAGCAAACTTTGAGGAAAATATCTTCCTCAGTCCACTATCACACGCAGCATTTAGACAAAAAAGTGTTCCTCACAAACCTTTGTCGTCTGCTTGACAACAGGATTCTGGTTAACAATATGGCGGCGGGAAAATACACGTGCCGTAGGTTGTAGCAACAGAGAGGAGTTTTGATGATTGATCACACTTAGAATCCAGTTGCAGGTTAGCAAAAGAGATTGTAATAAGTTGTCTTATAAATAATTGTGTTTAGCAGGCAGGAGATGTGACATTTGTCTTATAAACCAGCGAACAACCGTGCTGGGTGATTCTCCCACGAAGCCCCCAGACTCTGTCAATAAGGGACGGAGAGTTTTTGACGTCGCCAACTTCTAATGCATGGTTATCGAAGCTTTTCAGCCAGTGTTCTGAATACGTTAGTCTATCTGCTTTGCATTGCTGGCGTTATAACTGATTTTGCATGTAGCACATATCCCTAGATACGCCGTTTTCGAAAAATCGCGAATTTAAGTACCCCGCGAATTTATGTTACCCAACGTTATATACTTGTAGGAAACAGCTAAACCGATTATATATTTTTTACCTGTTTTAGATGACCGTTCTGAAGAGCCGTTTGAAAGAGAGGACGATGAGGTCATGCAAAATCTACCCGAGAAGACAGAAAAACCCCAAGAAGAGCCTCCAGTGAATAAGGGCACACACATCAAAAACAAACACAAACATCGAGGCAACAACAAACGCGTTCACCATACGGCAAATGTGAATGATAAGCACAGTGGCACTGAAAATGAAGACACAGAACCGATTAAAGACAATCCTAGCCAACATGTAGAAGTGCACCAAAATCGTGACGACGCTGGCATCGAAAACAAAGATGGAGAACAGATGAACAGTGAACCCTTCATGCCTCCTGTGGAAGAAGACCCGGACCTAACGGATGAGGACACTAGCAACAACGGAGACGTAGATCAGCCTTTTGAAAGACTACGAAACCCAGCTGCCTGTAAGTTACAACGACTCCTAGTTAGATAGTTTTCCCAATCTCCTTCAAAATAGATAAATCAGTACTAATCAAGCAACCAATGCTACTAAATATACAACAGAAAGAAGGGAAGTCTATAGACAAGAAAACGCCAAGTTTACTGGTAATGCTAGGGTCACATTTCCAAGCCGGGGCCTGGCCTGGCAATTTACCGGAAGGAAGTATACGATATAGAAGACAACAAAACACATCAAACGTAAAAATGGTAATTTATGAGCATGATTTGTGTATATTTCTTGATATACATTTTTATTTTACGCTCCCGCAAACAGCCCGGCCGGGCCCCGGTTTGGAAATGTGACCCAAGCATAAATGAAGGTCCCTTAATCAGCCTCACTAACACAATATGCCCGTCCACACGAGGTACAATACTGTCTGGTATGACGGATTGTGTTGTGAGATTTTCCGTTCGGTTTATATTTCAGTGGGTCAAGATAATTCACAAAGAAGCGGGGACGTTGGTGATGGAGAGGGGGCTGTGCACGAAAGGCCGCAGTGGGTGAAAGAGGGTGACGTGACCGACGAAGGTGATTCTGTTTTGTATCATTCTCTGTGATCTAACGTTATATACTTGAATTTAAGTCATACATACGAAGAGATTTCTTGGTTATGTAGAATGTATTTGCCAAGTCATTGTGCTTTCCCGCGCTTGAAGGCTCTAGATATTGATACGGAGCACTGGGAGGACCTTGCATGCAAGTGACCGTTCCAGGTGGAGAGGCACACTGTCCAGATAGCTCAAATCAGGAGAAGCCAGACTGATGCACAGCGCAGAAGAAAAGCGGATCCGCAGAAAAGAGCTTTGCAACAGAACTGAGTCAGCTTACAGATGTGATTTTTGTGGCAGAGACTGCCATTCTCGTATAGGGCTGTTTAGCCATAGTCAATGTTGTAGGGCTGTTGTGAATTAGGATTTTACCATGGTCAATACTGACCGACGGAGGCCATATATAGTGTGCTTTCCTGCGCTAATTCTCCCTTGATTCTATTCTATAGATGAGCCAAGTGCACTACCAGAGGCACTTACACTTGAGGTTGGGATTCCGGTGGTGCTGACCGTGCTCGCAGCAGCCTTTGTCCTTGCTTACAAGTAAGTATAAAATGTAGAAGACTTTCCACAGAGTATAGAAAAGTATCCTGATTAAAGATCACTGATACTTGTGGTTTTGTTGATCAGTGATAACAATTATAAGATAAAGTCTGGTGTGTGTACTGTACATGTGAATAAATACACCAGTTTTTAAACTGATTTCTTGAATAATATTGCATGTATGTGTGATCTTAAAGTTTATTCTTAAAGCGTTTTGCCCGAAATGAAATGTCGAGTGCCTACGCAGGATCGCTGATTTACTAAAATTAGATGTCAACAATTTTGTTACACAAAGGTGATTAAAACGCTGTGCTCCGCAGGATGCCGTGTAAAGGAACACAACTGAAGACAAGGAAAAGAAGCAGGTCTGAAGACTTCACCGCTGATATGCTGGAGCTGCCAAGTGTCAACAGACCACGTCTTTTAGGGAGTTATTCCATCAAACAATCATGAGAAGGTTGAATTAAAAAATACCAGTTGGTCTAAGATAATTGTGTTCATTATGAAAGTGCTTAGGAAGGTTTTACAAATGGCTGAATTTACAGAACATGGTATACCAAACAATAAATTCTTTATTTTTGTCCTTTCGAATCTTCTTGGAAGACTTTGGAAAACTTTGCTCAGGGTTCGAAGTACATTTTGTGGAAGGAATAAAATTACCAGTACGTTTTATGATGCCTAACATAGGTAAGTGGAAATGTATATCGAAGTCACAAATTAGGAACATATCAAACCAGTTTTAAGATGCCTAACATAGGTAAGTGGAAATGTATGTCGAAGTCTTAAATTAGGAACATATCAAACCATCATTAAAGAGTGAAGACGTAACTTTGTCATGTGTTAAGCTGGGACTGTGTATCACGCTATGTGTAGAGCATATATATATTTGTTAATCTCTATAGTAGTGTATTTTTCTTTCTTTTAAGACCGGGCTAGTATCTAAAGATTATAACTATTATGAAAGAATTGACCATAATTTGTATATTGTTGACACTACTGAATTCCTAATATGCGAAATTTATGCAACATTTGATAAGTTATTATAAGGCAGAACTTTAAACTGCAACATTACATTTTTGATTTACTGATATGAGCAAACAAGCTTTAACGAAATGATATGAAACATTCTTCATTTCAAACATAATTAGAATCAATATCCATAATGATAGTTATCATTACTTTGTTTACTTCAGTTTATCTTTGTGACAAGAGTCTTATGACTTCAGGCCTTAACTGTAGGTTTAGAATACGAATTTACTGAGATCATTCTACTTTTGGGACTAAACTCAGTTCACAGCATTCGATACAATAAAAGATAATGAAGAACAAATCAAATACTTGTGTGTGACTTCTTTGATGTATTTGGAAAGTAATAAAAAAGTGTACATCTCCGCCATTTCCTCACGTTGTTTCCTTAAGAATGTCAATGGTGTGCAGAGATAAATATGTGTGGACAATCAGAAATACCAAGTAACCTTTGGTCAAAAATGACTTTAAACCCAAACCTAAATATATGGAATGGTTGTTTAGAATCATTATGTCTGTTATATAGCATGGACAGCCGTGGGCGGAATAACGACGTCAAACTATCTGTATTGGTGTAATCTAAATCAAACAGAATCCGGATTCAATCTTCTCTAGTTTCTTCCTTGTGCCTTTGGTTTTGAATGTTTGGGATGTCCTCGAGGAAGAAGACGTCTGGATCTGCACTACTTTCGTCCGGCGCCTTTGCCCAAGGTTGAATGTCTGTGCGCAACAACAGGAGGACAACTATCCCCCCTAAGACGTATATCGCTGCGCCAATCCAGAAGATGTTCATCCAAGCCTCCCTAGTTTGCTAAAAGAGATGGTATTCATTAAGATTCGATTCACAGAATGAGATCTGATAGGTGTCGGCAACATGATCAGTATATCCTTTACACCCCAGAGTACAGTTAAAAAAAGAAATATGCGAACAATGATCAATAGCGCAATGCACTATAAGAAATGACAATGATAACACAATAACCGTAATGACATCTTTACAACCAGACGTATGAAACACACGGTGAATGATTTTAAACATGAATGAAAGGAGAACGACAGAATATCATAAATTTTACATCATAAGAACTTCACGTAAAAAACAGTTCTAAGGATGGTGTGTCACTTACGTTGTTGTTGGTCATAGCACCGATGATTTCGGGCGCAACGAATCCTGGGATGGTCCCGAACACGTTGGTGATCCCGAACAGTATGCCTCCGAACCTCGGGGCGATCTCAATGTGACAGATCTTAAACCCTGCACAAGGAGGAAGCCATATTGGATTTAACTGCAAAATCCCTTTCCTGGAGCACTTATGCAAGACACGGAAATACATGTAGCAACTCAATAGATAAAAACCACTGGCATACCTCTATACTTGTCTGTCAGAGGTTCCAATAAATATGTACTCCCTTTCTATCCGCACTCCCAACAGTAATCACCTTCCTGGACCATTTACCCAAGAAACGAAACTGAAGCAACTTGATAAATCAAAGGCAATGGCATAACTTTACACTTGTCTGTCAGCAATTCCGATAAATCGATCGACCTGACCCCGAGTGCGCTGCAGTGTATCTACGCATGCTCACCTGGAGTTGAAAGTCCACCAAAGCCCGCTGACAGAGCCAACATCGCCACTGCGGCTGCGCGGTCGCACCCCACAAATCCAGAGATGATCAGAAAGATGGCGGGAAGGAACTGTCCTGTTTGACGGTAGAATGTTCATATTCAACTTTAGAATGATGTTCCTGTTATAGATTCTGTATGTAAAAAGTTGTTTTTGTGTGGTTTCACACCACTTAGATTAAATTAGCTTTCGTATGGTCTGCAAGAACAAAATTTCAAACTTAATAGTTAGATACTTTAGTACTAACCCATTGACGTCAGTAGTCTACGAGAGTTCAGGGTGTCCAAGATATCACGTGACCTGATGACGTCAATGATCCAGCCTCCAGTGACAGTGAACACCCAGATGGTCAGAGGCGACAGGGCGGAGAGAAGACCATTCTAGGAAAAAAATAAAGAGTAGTATTGTCCTTGGTACTGGATAAAACATCAAGAACTACTGTACTGTCCTTGGTACTGAACAAGACATCAAGAACTGCTACATTGTCCCTCGTGTTGAATAAGATATCAAGAAGTACTACACTGTCATTGGCACTGAATAAGATGTCAAGAACTGCTACATTAGGTACTGAATAAGACATCAAGTACTGCTACACTGTCCTTGGTACTGAATAAGACATCGAGTACTGCTACACTGTTACTGGTACTGAATAAGATATCAAGAACTGCTACATTGTCCCTTGTATTGAATAAGACATCAAGTACTGTTTTACTGTCCCTGGTACTGAATAAGACACAAATAAACCAGCTACACTGCCCCTGGTACTGAGTAACACATCAAGCACTGCTACACTGTCCTTGGTACTGAATAGGACTTCAAAACTGACAATTTCTCTCTGGTAATGAAAAAGACGTCATCAAGATCTGCTACACAGTCACGTTCTCTGAATAAAGATCATTATAGTGGTCCTGACACGCTTATTTACCTCCGCAATGTTGAACCCCAAAATGGCGTCCATGTAATTGGGCAGGTTAGTCAACATAGTGTAGTTTCCCCAGTTGTTACAGAAGTGACCAATCAGAAGGCACCACACAACTCTGGATTTGGCAAACTCTAGCCATGGCACTGGGATGTCCTGTGGAGGAAAAAGATCAATGAAATTCTTTCATTATCTATGTGCACGTAGCTATATGAATATACACGTGACGACAGTGGCAAGTTGCCATATGTAGAGCAAGAGACTATACGATTTTGCTATTTTCGGTATAAAGTTTCTGTCAATTACTGGTTGCGAAATCTAACTGTATTCTACGATATACGCACATGTGCCAGCTTCGTACAAGTGCTATCGCGAGTTTGCATAAGACAACCAACGAAATAGCCACGTGTAGATACCTCTTGTGTATTTGTCCCGATAGAATTTTCAATGTACTCTCGTTCTTCTTCAGAGATCCTCGGGTGTTCGGCAGGAGAGTCATGCACCAGTAGCATCCATGCCACGAACCACACGAGGGACACGATTCCTGATAAAAAAAATCTTTTACTGACATAACAACAGTACAGCGACTTTCGTGAGGTCTACTGCATCTATACATACAAACAGTCAAGTGAATACTAATGAATCAACCCGTACCTGATATAAGCAAGGAATCGACACAACACAAATATACTGAGTATCATATAGATGATTTCACTAACGTAGCAAAATACGCCAGCGTTACAATTTCACATGACGTTTGATAAGGCGGACAAGACACATGATCTGCCAGTGTCATTTCTCTCCTTTTTACACTATGAACGTTCTCTTGCGGGCTGGAAGGACTGGCTTAGATCTGTTACATATTGATAAGACCCTACCTGTGATGTAGAAGACCCATGGCCAGCCGATCGTGTCTATGATGTACCCAGACAGCGCCAGGGCGATCACCGTGCCAACATTCGTGCCTGAAAACATATAGTTTATATTGTACGTCTGTCTGCTTGTGTGCTGCATAATCTGGATAGTACATTGTGTCATTAAAATTAGAGAAAAGTCTATCAAACTTGTCATGAAAGAAAACATTTAACTCCATGTTGCCAATTATATATATATATATATATACCTATATTGCAAACTCTTGTCACTACGACTTAAACGTGCTTTCTAACATATAGAATTTAAAAAAATATGGGGTCTTACCTGTACATGTGATGGACAACAGTCTGCTCCGTTCAAGAGGCGGTGCCCACTTCCCCCACATGCCGTGATGAGCAGGAAAAATCACGCCCTGAAACAGGGCAAATGATGACTTCAATGTTGACGCTGATAGTGGGAAAATGCCCATCTCAACGAGTTGAGAATAATGTACAAGCGGTGCAGATCTATACAGATAGGAGGCGTACCTGGAAGAAGCCCATGAAGAATCGCACAAAGAACAGGAACCAGAAATCCACTCTGGCCGCCACGGGGGTCAGTAGGGTCAACACAGCGCCTATCAGCATGCTTATGCCGTACACCTGTGTCGAACACAAACATCAGAAAATCAAAGTCAAATAAACAAACAAATACATGAAAATATTTCGCTTTCAAACTTGTTTGAAAAGCACATAGTGCCTATGCAATAACCTCAGGTCTTCAGATCTACTAGACCAGTATCAGTCATTTTGCATCTATATAACTTTACATATATTGAAGAGACTCGAAGATAAGATATCTGCCAGAAGAACGCAGGAGTCAGGGGGGAAAGGTACCTTCTTCCCGCCGAACTTGGTCTCCAGGTATCCCCCAGGCACCTGCATGAAGACGTACCCGTAGAAAAAGGCGCTAAGGATGCGACCTTTCTGTGTCTCGTCCCAGTCGAACTCCCCTTGGTTCTGCGAAAGAGTGGAAAAAGGTTCTCCTTTGAACATATTTATGGCAACAGGACTGATACATTGCGTTGAAGTCACACTACATTGCAGTCAAGTCTCACAAATGTTTTTAAGTGCCGAGCATAACTCGAGAAGCTGTGAATGGATCCTTATCATATTTGGTAGGCGGGTAGGGGTCGGGAAAACGGAGGTCATAAGTTTGATAACGGGCGGCTTTCTAGGGTATTGCAGTTTTAATATCTCGTGTTCTGGACATGCTATGGTTATGATTTTTGAGTGATAGATAGCTCTTGTGTAGATAAAATCGGTGCAATAAACCAAACCGTAGTTTTATTGGCATCAGTTGATCCGAAGCTGAATTCTCCACAGATGCTGGTTGACCCGTCCGTCCCGTTCCCAGCAGCCTCCGGGGTCCTGATCATGGCGACTATGGCGACACTGATGTTGGAGCGGAGGATGTAGGCGTTCATCATCCCCAGGAAGAACATGGCCGTCAGGACGTAACGGGCCGGGACCCATTCGCACGGCTGGGACGGGGCAGACGACAGATATCAGGGAGAGAGACATCTTTATTGACACAACAAAAGTACACCGACTTTCTATAGGTCTGCTACATCTTTGCATTCGGCTTTACGGTATAGTTTAAGAAATACTAGTATTATGTCTGTTATGACCAACCATTATATGAAGGTGAGATAAACATCACAAGTTTGACACAAAATTTTGCTACAACAAATGCAGTAAAAACATCTCTCACATATGAAGTCAAGTCGTTTCAAAGTCACAATTCAGTTGAGTTTCAAGAAAAGAAGGACTCAAATTTTGCATATCTCAATGCGCATTCCACAATATTTGATAACACCACTGGATAAATATGTAAATAGTGCATGTTTGTAAAAAGGTACTAAATTGGCGTATTTTTGTTTGCCTGTTTCTCATTCTGGTCGCCTCAGATAAGAAGTAAACATGATAAAGACGCCTGACAAAAGAGTTGTTCCTTGTCACAACTTGTTCACGCAAAGTATGACCCTTTAAACTTTGCTCTCCATTTCTTACTGTTTATCCTTGTCAACGGAGGGCAGGAGACGTAAATATCTGACGACAGGCAAACACCTTCAAAAGCTTACACTGCTCTGCTAAATCTAAATACCAAATGTCAGAACCTCAGGATTCGTAATCACATATTAGTTAAGATCTTTAATTCTAACAATGCACTAGCCTAGTAACCACCTTACGCATACATGTTGGCTTACCTTAAGCTTAAATATCTTAAATCTTTAAGCTTAAAGTGTTTTACCGGCCCCATCCCTACTAAGAATAGGCCTTTTGTGACAGCCTATCTTTTCAGTTGGCCTTTCTGACTACCCCCGTTCCTCTGTAGGGCGAAGTAGATAGCGGGATTATAACTGAACACCAGCCTGTACCAAAATCTAGACTGTAGAATCGCTGACTATTCAAGTTCAAAATCTTGTAAGAAGCTACGTAAGCACTACGTACTATTGCGATGTGAGAACATACCTTCTTTTTAAACTTTGCCATGAAGCCTTCCTTAGTCGTAGAGCCCAGAATAATGCAGCTTCAAGAGTGTCTTATTCAAGGACGGTAGACCATAAGCTTCACCCTGTTGCTAAAATGTGACCAGTGCCGGCGCGGCTCTCCCGGCCTCCAGTAAACAAGTAGCCATTTATTAACTTGTCGACCCCAATCTGTAACTGTACACATGTGTGGTCCAGGCATTACTATTTTCTGATGCAGGACCAGCTTTATCCTGGATGGTCTACATTCTCTACAACATGTTGAGTCGTCTTTCCGACATCATGCAAACAATCCAAAGTTGGCTTTAGTTCAAAGACAGTAAAAACTCATGATCATTACTATACTCAGTTCGTTGATAACATTGTTTACTCCAGAAACCTTTACCATCCAATGGTTGTCCTTCGTTTGACCCAACAGACCTTCAAGTCTGTTAATGATTATCACAGATTAAATCTCATGCCAAAATCTGGCAAAGAGGTTGTGCACTTTGTCACCGCAGGTACCACAAGAGAACAGGCACAGAAAGGACTGTGAAAGTTGTATACAAACAGGCGAGTCTTGCAAAATGGGATGCATCAAACAGGTAAGGGACCCAAGATTCTTTCAATGACATAAGACATCGGGTCATACTATATTGTATGTTGGGGTGTGTGGTGGGTGTGGTGTTTGTGTCAGTGTGTTAAGGTCAGTGATGTAGGGTAGCACAAATGTCAACGGCTTGAAACTTTACACAATTGTTACATGTGATGCACTGCAACCTTTGGGAAACGAAGAAGGAGAATGTGTCCCTTTTTTGCACTTCAATAGTTGTATTGAAGTTCTACTTTTGAGAGAAAGGCACAAATCGTTGAACTGTTTGATCGGTGTAAACATATATATATCTTCTTTCCAACCCCGCCCCCAAAGATGTCAAAACACTGCCCACTCTGAGTCTCTTGGGTTTCTTGATGTCCAACAATTTAGGTCAGTCGACGTGCGATGGACGGATATCACTGACCAAAGTGCTGTTGTGGAAATTGAAAGAGTTCTAGAAATAGAGATATTGTATCATTTGGTCTCGCAGTTCAATACTAGATCTTACTAGTACGGTTGCCGCCTTTGAATGCGTTCTATAAAGAGAAGGTCGTCTCTACTATCAACTTTCTGTCCTGTTTGATTTTCAAAATGGTAAGACACCGATCGTCAGTAGGAAGTCCACTAGCACTTCCGTATTGTCTCCAAGTAGATTTTAGGAACGAAGATCGTAACATGCTTTCAAACACGTCTCGCGTTTCTGACACACAGGACTTCCAGAGTTAGAAAGTGACTATTTTCTTCCCAGCATCTGCTTGGAGATTAACACCCAATTAACATTAATCCTCCAGGTTACATAAATCCGCCACAAAAAACAGCGGGTTTGAGATATCTCTAGTGCAGCACCCCCAGGTATGCACAGTTTAGACATACAGGAGTGTATTATCCTGGGGGACTTTGGGTTGGAGGTCTGTATCTTTTCAGGGTGGCGGAATTATGTACCCTGGTGGAAATATGCTAGTAGATTACGGTTACCGCCATTTCCCCCATGATTTCATTCCAGACTCAGGGATGTGTTCACGCCCGTCACATCCTGGTGGTGGCCTGGTTCTGGGCCTTCGCCAATGTGTACATCCTGAGAACCAACCTCAGCGTCGCCATCGTCTCCATGGTCAAGAGTAACTTCTCGGCATCGGCGGCCAGCGAGTGTACCGGTGCACAGAACAACACGCCCCCTGCCGGTTGGAGCGTGAGTTGAGGGGAAAATTTCTTGGTTATAGGATTTTGGATTGGGGGTTTAGGACATCATCTAAACTATCTGATTCTGAGAGCAAATCCTAACAAGAGTTCGGAGACCTCATATCTCCATGAAATATTTTGATTATGCAAATGACCTCTACATTTGCATAATCTATGCTTGGTTAAGTACACCTTTACCTGACTAACACAGGTCACAATGTGATGTCACAATGTCCAATCATTTACCACTTAGAAGTATTATTTGGAAATTAATGATACATGTGAATACACTACTAGACACCTGAAGCAGCATCATGCTTCACCTCGGATTGAGGAAGGCAAAGGAACAAGACGAAGTATTTGAAACATATTGCTCGTGAAAACTGCTCAGAACTAGAAAGATTGTGTTGGGTGAAGTTGAGAAGTACATGACTCATGAATAAGCATCATTTTAGCTTAGCAATATTATAGCAGATCAAGAGCATTCACATAACAAACTTTTAATAGAGGTTATAAATGATGATATTAATAACATTGTATTACCAAGGAGGTTAGTATTACCAAAGGCCGCCAGTGTAAACGACCGATGGCAGTCTCGTCAGTGCAGCTGAATTAGTCTAGGGGATGTCAAGCTACAAATGTGGCCAATAAGAACCTTTTCTGAACTTGAAGTTTCTAATACTGCTTCATGTACAATGTCTGCATCACAGGAGGACGGCGAGTTTGATTGGGATGAGTGGGCCCAGGGACAGGTGCTGTCCGGGTACTTCTATGGCTACGTCTGCACGCAAATATTTGGCGGGTGGCTGGAGACAAGACTGGGTGGAAAGATAGTCTGTGGTGGGTACCGACTTGCACGAAGTTGTTCTCAAACACAGGAATTACACAAAATAGCTATTGTACACACAACTTTATAGGCCTATTTCAGTATGTCTACAAATTGCATTTCGTGGCGTACATATTTCAAACACCAACCGGTAAAGAAAACACAACAGTCTACGAAGGTGACTTCAATTGATACCAACAAGCTATGATATTCGTATTCATATTGAATATCCGGGTCACACAGTTTCTCTGGTGTGTGTTGATGTTCAAACATGATTACTTTGTAATTTGATAACTTTGTAAGAGGAGAAGATGAGACCATCTACACCAGGGCGAACGACCCTCTCTCAAGCGAGACGAGGGACGATGTCGACTTCCGACAACCTCTGACCTATGTTGCTGACGTCATACGTGTCACGTGTCCGGAGCGATTGGGTCATTCAGCTAAAGAGGACTGGGCGATGTAGTCGAAAATTTTTAAAGTGGAGAACAGTTCATTTCTACATAACCATTTATAATGCACTTATCAGGTACCAGTCAGCTGCTAGGAGGCCTGTTCACGTTGCTGACCCCAGTAGCAGCCCGGGGCGGCGTGTATGCTCTACTCGCAGTCAGGATTCTGGTGGGCTTTGTCGCGGTAGGTTTATGATATAATACGTGTCTTTTTTAATACGTTATGTCAGATATATATCAACCGACCGACCAGTCAATCCGCTAATCGCAAGCAATCAATCAATCTTTATGTTAAATCGAAGCTTGTAGACAGGCAAAAGATTTCTCGTAAAACAAGCATCACATGTATATTAAAAGGAATTTAGAACTCCTGATGTTTTAGTTGGGTATACATGTAACTATACTGCATACAATCGCGTCTGTTACAGGGCATAACGTACCCGACACACCACGGCATGTGGGGTAAATGGGCACCTATTTATGAGAGAAGCAGGCTCATGTCTATAACCATGGCGGGTAAGTCAGCTACAGTTCTTACAAAACGTTAAATGTCGAGTTTATGGAATTAGTTTTTTGAGTGACAAGTTTTCGCAAAAGACGCTAAACGTAGTTCCAAAGTCTTCAGCTTGAAGGCAATATCATAAACCTGTGGCTGTGTTATATTTCTTAAATGTAGCTTCTGCATTTCTTCCACGTAAGGTCAGGTAATGTGAAATACTGATGAAATTTTCACCGCGAATTAAGAACCACCGTTAAAATGATTCTGACATCCAACCCATTGTTTCAACTAACTAACTAACTGTACCCACCGCATAATTGAATCCCCGTGAGCTTGCAGGCACTTACGGTACTTTTTTTTTAACTTTTAGGTGCGAACTTCGGGACTGTGATCGTGCTGCCTCTATCCGGATACCTGGCGGACACGTACGGCTGGGATTCTGTCTTCTACGTCACAGGTACGTCATCCAACTATTAGTCACGGTCAAGTACGAGTCCGGCAGTCTTACCATGACATAGGGTGATGAGGTCTATGACAGTACAGTAAACAATATTTGGCCTTTGGCTCGCACCTTAACCAATTGGGAATAATTTTTGAAGATTACAGCTTCACAAAGAACACGGGAGAGGAATACAATTTTTAAAGAACACATTTCTTCTTTTTTTCCAACGAGGGACCGATCACATACAAACGTCGTGCGATCGTCGAACGATCGCGAACTCATGGCATTATTGGGATGGTTGTGCATGAATTCATCTGTCATGTTGCGGAAAGGTTGACTTAGATCATTGCCGGAACAGGTCTGTAGTTAGTTCTGACACAACTTGCTTGAAAATTCTAAGGAATCAAAATCGTGCGATGACATACAACAGATGTGGCCATGTCGTTTGGAATGCCGGTCTATCCTAAGATTGTGTATATTGCAGGCTGCATCCCCATCCTGTGGTTCGTGTTCTGGGTCATCTTCGTGTACGACTCTCCCTCCAGTCACCCCAGGATCGACCCGGAGGAGGCCAAGTACATTGAAAGCCACATCGAGACCAGAGAAGTGGTAAGAGTTGAAACGTATAAGCTAATGTGGGGAGAAGTAGAAAAAGTGAATAGATACACATCCAATTAAATTACTGCATAAGGAAAGTGCGAAAACAGAAACCTGTACTTCTAACTATACGGGAGAAACACACAAAGATATGGAAATTAGATGTCAGATAATGAACAACTGAATCCATCAGAGCGCCACTGTCAGACGTGAAAGCCAAGCCACGAGAGAAGAGTGAGAAAGTAGGCAGTGAAGAATATAGATGTAGAAAATTCGACAAAACGTTCTTTCAATGATACAATTCATGTAAATTTTCCCCTGTACTAGAAAAGTCCGCCCGTCCCATGGCTGAAGGTGGCCCGATGTGTGCCACTCTGGGCCATCGTGATCGGCCACACTTGCTCCAACTGGGGATTCTACACCATGCTGACCAACCTGCCCACCTACCTGAAGCAGATCCTGGGGTTCGACATCAAGGCGGTACGTAGCATAAGCTCCTGTCACACATGGCCGACCATGGCCTCCCGACATAGACCTTCCCAGACCATAGAAGGAAGCTAGTTGTGAGGAAGGCCATCTGTGTTGGTCGGCGAGATTGCCTACTAATCTTTACACGTCGTCTGTGCCAGCCAACTATATATATCGAGAAATCAAGGTCGGGAAAGTCATATTCTTCTTGTATACAATTATAGCTGGGGCTAGAATAGGATGGAATCCAGGCTAACCCAGTGCAGACCTTGGAACAGTGTCGGTGGTAGGTCCTGAATCCGTGACAGGGGCTAAACGCAGGTCGCGCTGGATAAGTGTAGCGCTGATGATGATAGAACAGTTTAGTTAACGCGATCTCAAGGGAGACGTCAATGGTAGAATATTATGTTTCGATGCCGTAACGTTCTACCACAGAAAATCCTATTGAGCCATCTTATGAATCATCAAAAAAAAAAAGATGCATGGAATGACGTTTGCACTTTGCTTGTTTGTTTCTTACAAAATTTAGAACGGTTTCCTGTCTGCCCTCCCTCACCTGGCCCTGATGCTGTTCGTGATGACCGGAGGGTTCGTTACTGACTACATCAGGAAACACTGGGTCAGCACCCTCACCGCCCGCAGGATCATGACTTTCCTCGGTACGTACAATCTATGACGGGACAGAGCCTCTCAAGCGGACTATACAATATATCTTGAGGAGGCTCTGCTTTGTGCTAAGGTCACGATTCCATTGGAACCTGGGGCCCAACCGGACAATTAGCGGGATCAAAAAGAATGATATAAAAAAAAACACCAAAAAGATGCCAAAAATGATCTTTCACGAAAACAGCCCGACTGGGCCCCGGTTTGGAAAACTGACCTTAGCATAACCAGGCTGAGGTTTCCACTTTTGTAGGCGTGGCATCCAATCAGTTATCAGCCAATCAGAGAATCACCTAGATGTTTTCTTTGAGTAAAGCCGATTCTCTGATTGGCTGACAGCTGGTTTGAGGTAATGTCCACAATATTGGAAAGCTCA
This sequence comes from Branchiostoma lanceolatum, assembly GCF_035083965.1. Taxonomy (NCBI): domain Eukaryota; kingdom Metazoa; phylum Chordata; class Leptocardii; order Amphioxiformes; family Branchiostomatidae; genus Branchiostoma; species Branchiostoma lanceolatum. Next base: position 11,693 of record NW_027100652.1, on the reverse strand, counting down.
GCCCGGTTTAGCAGAGCCTCCCCATAGTATATTGTATAGGCCGGGAGTGAGGCTCTGCGTAGGAGAACAGGTAGGGAGGGGTGGAAAGCACGGAGAAAATAGATAAAGATTCCGAATACAGGAATGGAACTTCTATGATAAATTGGACATTAAAAATCATTATAGCTATATACAATGCAAACTTAAACAGCAGGCCTAGGCTAGCTAACACCAGGCAGAAGAGAGCAGTTGTATTAAATGAACAGTTTATTCTACCTCCATGTCAAACTAGGTCAAATTCCACCGCTGCAGGTGTGGCGATGCTCGCGCTGTCCGTGGCGTTTGGAGGACTGGCTGTCCCTGGATTTAAGGTACAAAATGTATCTCCAATGATACTGGTCCTGATCTCCAAGCAGATCTATCGGTGGCAGAGACCGTACGTATCCAACCGGCAAAAAGGAGTTTTAATCGCGATCAAGTGTGGCGATTAAAAGTCGTTTTGCCAATTAGATACGGCCTTTGCCACCGATAGATCTGCTTGGAGATTAACAGATCCAGCGTTAACATCAGACGTTGGTATATTAAACAAAAGCTAGCTGTCTAACGTTAAAAATCCGGGACATGAGATATCAAAACCAGAAATTTTGCTGCAGTACCATGGAAAGACGCTGGGAGATCTATATTCAAACTTATAATTTGTCTTGCCAGCACCTACCCATAAACCAAATATCATCAAGGTCCATCCGTAGCTTCTTGCATTATGTTATCCACAAACAAACAAACAAACAAACAAAGAAACACACAAACAGACTAAATATACCCTGATTCGCAGAAAAAATTTTTTCGATGGTCCTCATATCTTTTAAAATGGGTTGACGTCAAGTGGCAAATCAACAAGTTAGGCGCTGGGTATGGCCCTGACGACTGATAAACCCATACAACATGTTATACATGTCATGTTATAACCTAACACTTAAGCAAGAGAAGCCCTTCAATAGTCGCCACGGGTAGCATAAGATCAGTATGACACTGAGACTGGGTCTAAAACATTGATTTGAATTAAGAGTAAGGCGCCATGTGTTGTTTCCAGTTGTCCCATGTTGAGTTGGCCCCCCGGTTCGGAGGAATCCTGTACGGCATCACCAACACGTTTGGTAACATCCCCGGCTTCGTCACACCGCTGGTGGTCGGCGCACTCACCAACAATAATGTAAGTCAGTCTGATATTGTCATCTATTTGTGTTCGTGTTAGATATATATCTGATTTTTGACATCATTTTGCACTTGCCATCCGGTTTACAGCCGGAAACAGGAGTCTCTAAATTAGTATCTCACTGGACTGCAGCGCCTTGGTGACCTCTCTGCGACCTAAATTGGATCTGTGTTACCCTTAACTTTCTATTGGGAATATGATGCAAAATGTACAAAGGGGATCTATTCGTCTTTTTATCCTGATTCGTGTACCCAAACCCTGACATGATGAATCCACAAAACGCGAACGCCCAAAACTACATGATTTTCTACGCACTTCTCTGCGAGGGTTTGCTATTTGCCTCCAGCTCAGAACGGATTCTCCCAAATTGATCATTTATCTCTCAAACCACTGCAGGAGGTAAATTATTTTGGACATCATGGAGTATAGTATAGTAGGCTTATCAACCTTAACGTATGGTTTTCTTGAACACTTTCCGACCTGCAGCAAACCCGGGAGGCGTGGCAGACGGTGTTCTGGATCGGCGCGGGTATCTACGTGTTCGGCGGGCTGGTGGTGCTGGTGTTCCTGCGGACGGACGTCCAGGAATGGGCCAAGGACCCGGAGGGAGAAAAGGGCCCGGAACCCGGCGATCTCGCTTCTGACAATACTTCAACAAGAAGCAGCACAACTCGTCTGTAAACGTTACATGATAACTCTTAAATAATCGCTGAATAGTTCAAAGTTGGTAATTCAATGGTCAACAAATCTAGACTTATGGAAATGGTTAAACTGTTCTCCAACTCAAACATTTTCGACTGAATCCCTAAGTTTTCATCAGCTCTCTGACCCAATCGCTCTGGACACGTGACTTGTCGCACATGTGACGTCAGCAATGGGTCAAAGGTTGTTCAGGTTCGATGTCGCCACCGGAACTTTGTTAACCACTAGGACTTTGTTAACCACTGTTGTGAATGTTTCAACGCAATTCAAATGATACTTGTAACAAAGCTCTAACCTAACCAGGTATTTGTGTGTAAGCACTGTATCATCCTAGGAGATCTAATATGGATCATAATCAACTAAAAGACTAAGGTCTCTGTAACAAGTGGCTGAATTGTAGTAAATCAAAGGTAGATTGAAAGTTAGGTTGTGGCTTATCTCTTCAGGCCACTGTTAATGTGACTGTTAATTTGACTGGTGATTATTCTATTAACTTAGATCATACTTAGTAAATATATCATAAATCAAAGAATCATCTAACCAATAGCTACTTTTCCATTTATATTATTATGAATAAAGACAAAGAGATTTGGTACGTTTTCAACCTTTAATTCAAGGGGAAATATAGCAAAGTCAAAGACTACACATATATACCTGAATGTTGTCCATCATGTCAAGACCTAATAATGTATATGAGCAATATGAAAATGATCAAATGATCTGGGCAATATAAACGTTGAGCAAAGACAACGGGCTTAAAGTCAGGGAAAGTTTTCTGTTGTGTAGAGAAGTCCTAAAAGAAATGGCTTCCCGACTGGATTGGAGGTTGCTCTCTACAGCAAAAATTGGGATGCTTACTTTAAGGGAGTAGCTCTACATATCATTATTATTGTCTGACGTAAGGGCATTAGTACCGCCAGAGATTCCTGCGCAAGACCGTGCTGGAGTTATCACTGACATGATCCTTTACGCAGAAACGTTACATCTACACCACTAAAAATGTGACCGGTACCGCTTAAATGGCCTCCCTGTAAAAAAAGTAGCCATTTATTAACTTGTCGACTCCAAATGTGTGCCCCAGGCATACATGAACCTATCTTCTAATGCAGGGTGAGTTTACATACATGCTGTAGGATATGTCTACAACATGTTGATTGTCGTTGATTAGCGAAGTTGTCTTGTTGACATATATGCAAACTATCCAAAGTTGGGTCTAGTTTAAAGACAGTGAAAACTCATGACGTTTATGACAGTGTTTACTCCAGAAAAGCATCCAATGGTTTGAGTTTATCCAGATCCACAATTTGCTTAACAACATACAAGTACATTACAGCTTATCTTCCTGTGGTTGTCCTTTGTTCGACCCAACAGACCTTTAACTTGTTCAAATCTGTTAATGATTGTCACGGACTAAACCTGATGCAAGATCTGAACAATAGAGTGTTAGGTGCACTTTGTCACCACAATACAACAGACACAGAAAGAGCTGGGAAAGACTGCAAGAGTCGCCCTGTTGTGCACAAACAGAAAAATCTTGCAGAATGGAGTGCATAAAAAAGGTAAGGGCATCAAGATACCTTAAGTTTTGTATTGGCAAAAATACACCAGACTAGTTTATGCTGTGGTGTTGTATTGTGTGTGTGTAAGGGTCAATTATATAGGGTAGTACAAATGTCAACGGCTTGAAACATTCCACAATTGTTATATCTGAAACACTGAAAACATCTAAAAACAAGGAATGATAAATTTTCACCATTTGACTTAGAAACGTAAAAATGTTGTTTTTAGGCTTTATTCATTCGCACATATAAAAAAAGGGAAGTAATTGAAAGTATCTATAAAAACGTCCAGGAGGAAAGAAGCCTGCAAGGCTTATCCATTTAGCTTCACAAATAACAATTATGAGACAAGTGTGATTAATGTAAGATGAAATAACGAACAAAGGTATAACAAATTAAAAGCCGAATACGGATCGGGAGATTGCAAATTAAGAATAAGCCATCAATTATTAGCGGTGATAAAATTTAAAGAACAAGAAAATACATATGAATACCATACACAAAATGAGTACAACTGAGAATTTCGCAATTGAAAAGAACATAAAAAACAAAAATATGACAAAAAAGATAATTACTGATAGTATATTACAGATTAAGCGTAAGAAATTCATTATTAAGGAAGACAAGAAATATTGCAATACGATAATAACATACTCAAAATGAAAACAACTGGGATATTTCACCGAACATTACTGTAAGTCATGACGACCAAACAAGAAACAGTGAAAAACTCGAACTCCTACTTATGAGTGAAGCACGACAGAAATCATTGAACTGTTTAATCAGTGTAAACATGTATATCTTCTTGCCAACCCTCGCTCTCCTGGGTTTGTTGAAGTCCTGAAAGTGCAAATGAATGAATATCATACCAAAGTGCTGTTATGGAAAGAATTTGAAAGATAGAGATATTGTAGCAGCCATCAAATAAACATTTCCCCCATGGTTTCATTCCAGACGCAGGGATGTGTTCACGCCCGCCATATCCTGGTGGTGGCCTGGTTCTGGGCCTTCGCCAATGTGTACATCCTGAGAACCAACCTCAGCGTCGCCATCGTCTCCATGGTCAAGAGTAACTTCTCGGCATCGGCGGCCAGCGAGTGTACCGGTGCACAGAACAACACGCCCCCTGCCGGTTGGAAGGTGAGTTGAATAGAAACATTTCTTGCTTGTAGGGTCTTGGAGTTCGGGACAAATCCAACCTACCTGAGAGTAAAACCTTATGTGGACCGCAGTGTCCATCTGTACATGTTCTGTTTCTGTTTCTATTCTTTTTTTTAACCGTCAAGTCTTTTTTTAACCGTCAAGAGATCAATGTCAACTGCACAAGTAATTGTGTTCTTTGGTGAAGTTTACAAATACATGACTCGTGGATAAGTATCATTTCTGAACATCTGCATCGCAGGAAGACGGCGAGTTTGAGTGGGACGAGTGGGCCCAGGGCCAGGTGCTGTCTGGGTACTTCTACGGCTACGTCTGCACACAGATATTTGGCGGCTGGCTGGAGACAAGACTGGGTGGAAAGATAGTTTGTGGTGAGATAAACAACATTATTGATCTATCTATGATTGAATACATTTCAAACACAAGTTGCACCGGTAGCTATAGGAAACAGCAGGTGGGTTTAAATTTTTGAATGTATACCGACAACCAATGATATTGCACCTTTCAGGTAGCGGTCAGCTGTTAGGAGGCCTGTTCACGTTACTGACCCCAGTAGCGGCCCGGGGCGGCGTGTACGGTCTTCTAGCAGTCAGGATTCTGGTGGGGTTTGTCGCGGTAGGGACATTCTTTTATAAATAATAACTTTATATAATACTTACTTTACCTTAGACCTTAGGTCCTCCTGTGGCTGCAGGTTATAATATGTGCCTTTTTGAATACGCCATGTCAGTTATATCTCAATCAATCAATCAATCAATCAATCTCAATCTATATTTACTTGAAATTGAAGCTTACTTACTTCCTTCCTCCACTGGACTCGTCTCTGGGCCTTCTTTCTGAGGTCGTGGGAAAATTAAAGCTTGCAAAGACATAAAAGAGGTCTCGTGAAGCAGGCTTGTGTACTTAGTACCTAAAGCAATTCAAAACTCCTGTTTTAGTTGGGTCTACATGAAGCTATACTGTTCACAATCGCGTCTGTTACAGGGCATAATGTACCCGACACATCATGGCATGTGGGGTAAATGGGCACCTATATATGAGAGGAGCAGGCTCATGTCTATAACTATGGCGGGTAAGTCAGCTGCAGTTCTTACAAACCCCTCTATGTTTAAATGATGTACATTGGACATTTTCTGGCGATCATTGGTATACAATTTCAAGGTCAATAGTACATGTCGAGTTTGCGGAATCAGTTTTTTGACTGACAACTTTTCAAAAAGACGCAAAGTGTAGTGCCACAAACACAAAGTTTTCAGCTTGAAGGCTGTGTTACAAACCAGTGTTATTTCTTATATATAGCTGCTGTATTTCATCTACGTAAGGTCAGGCCATTAGACATACGCTCTTCAACTTAGGTGCGAACTTCGGGACTGTAATCGTTCTGCCGTTTTCTGGATACCTGGCAGACACGTACGGCTGGGATTCTGTCTTCTACGTCACAGGTAAGTCATTCAACTATTAGTCAAGGTCAAGCACGGTGGTCAAATTCAAGCTCCAAAACCCCCATGTCCAGCCGAATTCGAACCTTATTTGACGATGTTCGATCTGACGTAATTCGATCCTAACTTTGTCAATGGTTGTATTTGTTTTGCTTGAAAATTCTACGGCACTGTACGACGACCTACGACGAATGTGACCGCGTCGTAACCAAATCTATCGAGGATTCTAAGCGTCGTTTGGAATACCAGTCTGTCTATAAACCTAAGATTGTGTATGTTGCAGGCTGCATCCCCATCCTGTAGTTCGTGTTCTGGGTCATCTTCGTGTATGACTCTCCCTCCAGTCACCCAAGGATCGACCCGGAGGAGGCCAAGTACATCGAAAGTCAGATCGAGACCAGAGAAGTGGTAAGAGTCGAAAAATAAAAGCCGATGTGACGAGACGTTGAACCAAATAAACACACACGCTTGACTGCGAAAGGAAATTGCATGAACAGCAACCTGTAGTTTCAATTATTAACGCCTGAAACATGACGGGCTCAAGATCTCCTTGGAAATATTGTCAGTTGATGAACGATGATTGAAGTACTTTAGTTACTGTCAGGAAAATGTAACATAAATAAATAAACAAACCGTTCTTTCGACTTGAATTTTAGACGACTCCTACATATTCTAAACTTGTTTGTTTTGCACTAGAAAAGTCCTTTCGTCCCGTGGTTGAAGATGGCCCGATGTGTGCCACTCTGGGCCATCGTGATCGGCCACACTTGCTCCACCTGGGGATTCTACACCATGCTGACCTACCTGCCCACCTACCTGAAACAGATCCTGGGATTCGACATCGAGGCGGTGGGTACAGTCCTTGTGACATACAGCCCACTTTGGGCTCCTGACCTTCTTCACGATCGTGGTTGGGAGTTGGTCATCTGCGGTTGAGAGTAGGTCGGCAAGGTTGCCTGCGTCAGCAGACATCGGATGTTGAGAAATCAAAGTCGGAAAAGTCACATTCTGCTTAGATGTGATCAGACGGGCGAACAGGAGCTAGGGTGAATTCCAGGCTACTCCAAACCCAGCGTCGACCTTGGTTGGGGAGTGGTCGTGGAAAGGCCCTGAATGTGTGACAAGGGCTAGGCACAGATTGTGCTCGTTACGTGTAGCAGATGCAACGTAACGTTTTAGTAAAAGCAATCTCAAGGGAAACATCAGCGTTAGACATGTATGTGTCGATGCCGTAACCTTATACCATAAAAAATCTAGACATCTTATAAATTGTAAGAAAGGGTTCATGAAATGACGGTTGCTTGCTCGTTTGTTACAAATTCAGAATGGCTTCCTGTCGGCCCTCCCTCACTTGGGCCTGATGTTGTTCGTGATGACCGGAGGGTTCGTCACTGACTACATCAGGAAACACTGGGTCAGCACTCTCACCGCCCGCAGGATCATGACTTTCCTCGGTATGTATGGTGGGGATATTCTCCTACGCAGAGCCTCGCCCGTGTATATACAGTATACCTTGGGAAGGCTCTGTTTTCTTTTGGTAAAGTCGATTCTTCGATTGGCTGACAGCTAGTTTGAGGCCACGTCCGCAAAAGTAGAAACCTCAGCCTGGTTTAGCAGAGCCCCCTCAAGGTATATTGTAATAGACCGCAGGCAAGGCTCTGCGTAGGAGAATTAGTTGGAAGGGGCAGAAAGCAGGGACAGATAGATAAAGGTGCCGGCGACTTGAAAAGGAATCGAATGATGAATTAGACATCAAAAATCATTATAGCTGACGTTATATGCGATACAAACTTTCATAGTAGGCTAGATAACAACAGAAGAGGGCACTTGCATATTACATTGTACTACTGAAAAATATACTCTACCTCCGTGTCATACTAGGCCAAATTCCCCCGGCCATTTTCTTCGTGTTGGCGGGGTACGTGGGCTGTGACAGGGCTGCAGGTGTGGCGATGCTCACGCTGGCTGCGGCATTTGGAGGACTGTCTACCCCTGGATTTAAGGTATATCCTACGTTAACACCAGAGACGATTGTATATGAAATAAGGCTATCTACCAGTTAAGAATCAAGACCATAGCATGCCCAGAACACGAGATATCAAAACCATAAATTTTGCTGCAGTACCATAGAATGACGCTAGGAGGTCCATATTCGAACTTGTCCTTTGTTTCGCCAACACCTACATATCATAAAGATCACTCCACAACTTCTTGACTTGTGCAGTCCACCAACAAACGCCACCGAAAACATAATCTGTAACATTGGCGAAGGTGAAAAAAAAGTCTAGCCTTCTTAGTAAAAAGTTGGGCCGAGGGAGGGTTGCTGAGAACTTTTAAAACTACTGTTCCTGTTGGTACTACTGATAGATTTCCAATGTTCCTCATCTTCTGACTTGGAATAACACGCAATCTACCTCTTTCAATTAATCAAAGTCAAACAGCAAACCATCAAGGTGGGCGCTTGGCATGACATCAGCGTTAAACTGATACTAAGTCTATGACATTAATTTGAATTGCACACACACACAAAAGATTATGGTGCCATGTGTTGTTTTCAGTTGTCACATGTGGAGTTGGCCCCACGGTTCGGAGGAATCCTGTACGGCATCACCAACACGTTTGGTAACATTCCCGGCTTCGTCACACCACTGGTGGTCGGCGCACTCACCAACAATAATGTAAGTCAGTAATGGTATTGTCATCTATTTGTGGTCATGTTAGATATAGTTCTAATTCGTAACAGTCTATCCTTCACCAGGCCTTCCAACGGGGGTACGGATCATAAAATTTGGCAATAAAAGGAATAATTGGCCAGGTGAGTCAGTCCAGGGTAAGGTTAACATTTCCCCACACGGCCAGTCAACCACTATGGTAGCCAAACTCCCCTGGCAAATTATTGTCCCTAAACATTAACTTGCGGTTTTCTTGAACACTTTCCGACCTACAGCAAACCCGGGAGGCCTGGCAGACGGTGTTCTGGATCGGCGCGGGTATCTACGTGTTCGGCGGGCTGGTGGTGCTGGTGTTCCTGCGGACGGAAGTCCAGGAATGGGCCAAGGACCCAGAGGGAGAAAAGGGCCCGGAACCCGGCGATCTCGCTTCTGACAATACTTCAACAAGAAGCAGCACAACTCGTCTGTAAACGTTGAAAAATAATCGCTGAATAGTTTCAAGTTGGTAATTCAATGGTTAACAATGCTAAAACTTTGTTTACCACTGTTAAATGTTTCAACGCAATTCAAATGATACTTGTAACAAAGTTGTAACCTAACAAGGTATTTGTTAGCACTCTATATCATCCTAGGAGATAATTCTAATGAATATGGATCATAATAAACTAAAAGATTGAGGTCTCTACAACAAGTGGCTGGGTTTTGGTAGATCAAAAGTTGATTGAAAGGTTTTGACTTAGCTCTGCTAGTAACTGTTAATGTGACGTGATTATTCTACTAACTTATAATTTATAGATCATACTTAGTAAATAGATCATACTTATATATATATTAACAAGGTATTGTAAGACCTAACCAATAGCTACCTTTCCATTTATGAACAAAGACAAAGATATTTGGTACGTTTTCAACTTTTAATTCAGGGGAAAACATAACAAAAGTTAACTGGGAAAATGACTTCACATAGATGTATATTGCTGAATGGTGTTTATCATCTCAAAACCTTATATGAGCTTAAATCTAGGCAATATAAACATTGAATGTGGAGAGAAGACAAAGAGCAGAAAGCCAGAGAAAGCATTTTCTATTGTGTTGAGAAGCCCTCAAGGACTGGACTAGAGGTTGTTCTCTACAACAAAAATATGGCTGCTTAGATGAACAAGATAGCCTGATTTATTGTATAAATCCTGGAATGCTACCTAACATTTTGTAACTGGTACAGTAAATAATGATGTGTCCCTCAAGGCAGAAGCCTTGGTCAGCCTTACAAGAATAAGTCACATATCATACCTCAATGTCTCTCCGCTCATAAGTATCTAGAGAGATATGTTTAATACAGACATAAACTTTATGGTGCAGATAGGACTACTTAGTATGGAATAGGTCTGGCTGGTATTGGCTCTAAGTCATGAATTCCGTCTTTGTCCACCATCCGTACACTGAAGGTGGGCAGGTTCACTATGAAACGCTTCTGGATCTGTGAGGATGGAAAAAGATAGGAGTTAACAAAGAGGCGACTTCATGTTTGTACTACAGTTGATTCTTGCACTTGATAACAGAATGCCCTCAAGTCAGGGTACAAGAGCACAAAAATGATCTAGGTACAAGTCCAAAATACTGGTTTAGGAACAGGTCCAAAATACTGCAACATCAATGTACTGGTACTGTGCCTGAATAGACTTACACTCAATTACATAGCTTTTTTACTTATTTTGTTACTAAGATGTGTAACGCTACCGAAAACATAACAATCTTGGCGAAGGTAATAAGTGCAGGTGAGGAGACTTACCTCAGCAATTGCCTTGTGCAGCAGTGCTACAGCCTCATCTTTGGTCATGTCTGTTAGACAGGAAAAATAACAACATTCTCTCAGACTACAGTAGGATACAACATTGCTCAAAGCTTTATCATTGACATGTTTAAAAATTAATGTGACATATGGTAAAAAAACTGCCCAAGAAGACCACTCTGGGGACTGATAAAATCTGGTCTATGTGGACAGGTAGTCACGGTCTATGTGGGCAGGTAGTCACAGTAGACAGAAGTCTTAGTGCTTGTGTCAATGGGAAAAAATAATCTAAAGTACCACCAAAAAGTGGTCACAAGGGCCAGGTGGTAGATATATAATGTAGTAGTCACAGATTTGACAGTAATCAAAACACTCAGGTGTTTTAACCTTTAGCACACTGAAGTAGCCATTTGGCACCCCATTCTCTACTAGTTACAGAGTTAGGCAGCAGGGAGAAGGCTAAAACAGCACTAACCATCCCTGTAGTATTTGTCAAAGATGCTGAGCACGAAGAATCCACCGTAGCCGTGTGCTCCGAACGGGACCTTGTTGAGCGAGGCCAGGTAATCCAGGAAGTACAGCTGGGGGCCGTCTGTCTCATCATGGCCAGCAATCAGCAGGTTCACAAAGTATGGGGTCTGTAGGTCAACAGAAGATCAAAATTATCTTCTTTCTAAAAATGACACAAAACTGAAAGCATAGATTTGCTGGTAAACATCATTTCCATCTATGTTTTTACTCTCTGCACAGAAATCAACGCTGTTAATTTTTGACTTAGAGGCATTTGTTTTTGCACGTACCGGTAAGAAAACTTATTGATTAAAATAAAGCAATCTAGAGGTCCTTACCGAGCTGCGTAGGTAGTCTGCCATGTTTTTCCTGGTGAAGTTGGCGGCAGCGTGGGGTGACAGGGTGTAACCTGCGGCAGGAAAGGTACGATTACTCCTTACTAAGTCATTGTGACAGTAAAATGATGGATTTGAATCCTAGATAATAAAAAGGGTGAGAAACTCTAGAAATTTTGTTTGCAACTAAAATTGAAGTCCCGGTGTACCGGTGCAATGGCCTGGGTAGAGTGCCCGCCTTTCAATTGGTAGGGCCTTTCAATTGGTAGGTTGTGAGTTCAATTCCCAGCCAAGTCATACCAAAGACTTTAAAAACAGTAACTGCTCTGTTTCG
>NW_027100651.1:0-34268 GCF_035083965.1 Branchiostoma lanceolatum | reverse complement strand
AAACAATTCTACAAGTAGATCTATCATACGAGACGCATTCATTGGCACAATTTATGGCACATGTATATCCTGATTTAATCCCGCTGACAGCAGCCGCCCGTAGCCGGTCAGCCGGCGCGGAGGGCCATTACAGCCCCGGACAGCTGGAGTTTGGGTTATACAGACTAATCACATGTATATCTATGTCTAGATTCTATATACTGCATATACATGTATGTACATGTATATATGAAAAGAAATTTAGCGAATCCAGATAAACTGAACTGAGTATAAATGATTTTCTTTCATTATCGTACAGTGCACAATCTTGCACCATGTGTCCGTCTTCCTCAATGCAGTTGGAGTAGTGCTGCGTACCGGTACTGGTCCAAAATACCGAATCATGAAGTACCGGTACTGTACCGATATAAATTTACACCAAGTATGTGCTTATTTTGTGACTGATCTTCTAACCTCATGGCCTCATGCAACACCAAACGTGACCAAAGTGACACCTTGGAACAGCGTTACTAATATGCAACAGATCATTCAGGCAGGTCGGGAGTTTTGATAGCAAGCTTAAGGCCAAGGGAGTTTGGCGATAGGAAACCTAGTTATGTTCTTTGAATAAAGATACTGACAAGTTTATTCATGTTTCTGTCATAATTGAAGAAGTTCAGAAAAACACATGTTAATTTTTCAAATTGTTCAGGTACTGAGGTACTAGGTCCCGACCTGTACCTAAACCTTTGTACCAGTACCTGTACCTGATGTTTCGTTTAGGTATGCAGCACTAAGTAATTTGGAGTAGCAGACATATACCTAATCTTTCATAACAGGAGTTTCTCGAGCTCTGCTCTAGTGGCAAAGTCACTGGCATTCCTTCTTCATAGACCTACAGAACTAAGGTGAAGTGTCTCAAGCAGAAATGCACTGTTCAAGCCTCATATTGCTGCACCATACATTAATATCGGGGCAATGCGAGGGTCAAATACATAAGCTTGTGGTGCAGGGTATTGAGGAGTAGAGTTTTACCAGTGTTAGATCTGATACTAACACCCCTCCTTTGCAGTGTTTTCGTCATGCTATGTGGAAGCTATAGCCTGTTCTAAGTATAACACCTAAATAGTATTGGAAGGAGCCATTTCCATATTTTCGTAGAATAGCTGAAATCTTAAGTTTGATCAAATTTGTCCTTTCTTATTGTTTAGGTTTATTTGTCCACCTTTTACAGTAATGGTCACCTGAATTAAAGGACCTGAGTAGTAATGGTTTTATTGAGAACTTAAGATGATTTGTTGACAATATAACCATGTCACGGGCAACATGGATACACCAGAACCACCGGGTGAGTGTAGCAAAGAGGCCTCAAGTTCCGCAGAATTAAGCTGGATCATCGACTTCAATTAGAGATTCTCAAGACACAACTCTGTCTGACAACAATGTCTTTGGGGAAATGTTCATTTAGGCTGTCGCTGGTTTTCCAGCTTTCTAAAGGACGCCTGGAGGGAGAGAGCAGCCTTAGTCCGAGCAAGCCGCTCGATATGATGATGATGAAAGGACTTATATACCTGGTCTGCATTTCGAGATGAGTTTGAATAGTACACCCTCATGCAAGCATCCCAACCAGAACCAGCACGTCTCCCTTGAATTGGTGCCACTGGAGAAGATGGGTGCCCAACCCCAAAGTATGTGGGTCTCAGATTCGCAACCTGTCATCCACCCTAAACAAATCCGCACAAAGGCTACCGTGTCAACCCTCCTCACTCAGGTGTAGGGACTGACACGGTCATCATACTCGAATATCTGTATCTGTTCCTGTACTAAGACAGGTTTGAAATCAAAGTGAATCATTGATTTCTTCTTCTGTAGTATATTTCAGCATCCAGATAGATGGTCAAGATGATTTTAAGATTTTGCTTTCTACAGGAAAAGTTGCCGTTCAAAACTGATTTGACTTTTACAGCTAGCTCACTCTGTGGTGAACCTTTCCCTCTTACCATACCAAGAATTTGTTAACAGATATATAATGAAGACTTGATGCACACCTGAATGTATTGAACAGAAAACTTTGAAACTGGAGTTTACATCACATGCACTTTTAATGTGAACCGCAGGAGGTCAGTACTGCATAGTGTTAGGCCAAGCCAAGTCACGGTCTAGCAGCGACCTCAAACGACGCACAAGCAAAACGCAGGGTCTAACGTCGCAACGCGTGGAAGATACTTACTTGTCAGCAAGCTCATGACTAGATGGCCACCCCGCACATGTTACCGCCGCGATTTCTGGCAAAATTATGGTATAAATGAGTGAGTTTGGAATGATGGTAGCGTGTGCTGAAGATTCCTGTCAAAGTAGACCACACACTAGCGGCCTCCAGCGATTTAGTTGCAAACTGCAAGAACAAGCTGGCGAACGAAGCCCCCCTCCCCACCTGTTGTCACGGCAACGCCGTTGATGTAAATAGAATATCAGAGGATTGCCCATTTTACAAGTTTCACAACTTTCCGTGCGAGTTCTTTACTGGCAATTTGAAGGTCAACATATCGCTTTTGAAAAAATATAATTTTTAGCGCCCAAATTCTCCCACAATGCTTCAGGCGCAACGTCATCGACCTTGCCGCGAACAGCCCCCCTCCCCCTGTCGGTGTAATATATGCCACTAACTTGTAAATGTAGCCCACGGCTTGGTTAGACAGGCACCTCAGAATGTTTTTCCCTTTTCCTTATAATTTTTTCAGCAGCTATGGGTGACTGGCAATCCCCTGAAATTAAAGATAACACATATTATAGAAGATAACTGCGTATGTTGAACTGGTGACGTCACATCAGTAGCGATTTATTACCAAAGTTCAGCATCAGACCTGGAACAAACGCACTAGAGGTCGTTGACCTTGCTCGAACCGCCCCCCTCCCCACAAAAATCTATTTATGTTTTCATAGTCACACAAATAGCCCATAACACACAACAACAGACACCCTGGAGTTTAATTTACTTTTCTGTTAAGTTTCACAACTATTTTGGAGGTCAGTTTGTTCCGTAAAATAGCAGATAACCCATATTTCATGTACAGACTGCGTGTGTTGAAGATTCCCGCCAAAAGTAGACCCCACACTAGCGGCCTCCAGCGATTTAGTTGCAAACTGCAAGAACAAGCTGGCGAACGAAGCCCCCCCCTCCCCACCTGTTGTCACGGCAACGCCGTTGATGTAAAGAGAATATCAGAGGATTGCCCATTTTACAAGTTTCACAACTTTCCGTGCGAGTTCTTTACTGGCAATCTGAAGGTCAACATATCGCTTTTGAAAAAAATATAATTTTTAGCGCCCAAATTCTCCCACAATGCTTCAGGCGCAACGTCATCGACCTTGCCGCGAACAGCCCCCCTCCCCCTGTCGGTGTAATATATGCCACTAATTTGTAAATGTAGCCCACGGTTTGGTTAGACAGGCACCTCAGAATATTTTTCCCTTTCCTTATAATTTTTTCAGCAGCTATGGGTGACTGGCAATCCCCTGAAATTAAAGATAACACATATTATAGAAGATAACTGCGTATGTTGAACTGGTGACGTCACATCAGCGTCCTCTAGCGATTTATTACCAAAGTTCAGCATCAGACCTGGAACAAACGCACTAGAGGTCGTTGACCTTGCTCGAACCGCCCCCCTCCCCACAAAAATCTATTTATGTTTTCATAGTCACACAAATAGCCCATAACACACAACAACAGACACCCTGGAGTTTAATTTACTTTTCTGTTAAGTTTCACAACTATAATTTTGGAGGTCAGTTTGTTCCGTAAAATAGCAGATAACCCATATTTCATGTACAGACTGCGTGCATTGAAGATTCCCGCCAAAAGTAGACCACACACTAGCGGCCTCCAGCGAGTTAGTTGCAAACTGCAAGAACAAGCTGGCGAACGAAGCCCCCCTCCCCACCTGTTGTCACGGCAACGCCGTTGATGTAAAGAGAATATCAGAGGATTGCCCATTTTACAAGTTTCACAACTTTCCGTGCGAGTTCTTTACTGGCAATTTGAAGGTCAACATATCGCTTTTGAAAAAATATAATTTTTAGCGCCCAAATTCTCCCACAATGCTTCAGGCGCAACGTCATCGACCTTGCCGCGAACAGCCCCCCTCCCCCTACCGGTGTAATATATGCCACTAACTTGTAAATGTAGCCCACGGCTTGGTTAGACAGGCACCTCAGAATGTTTTTCCCTTTCCTTGTAATTTTTTCGGCAGCAGTGGGTGACTGGCGATCCCCTGAAATTGAAGATAACACATATTATAGAGGATAACTGCGTATGTTGAACTGGTGACGTCACATCAGCGGCCTCTAGCGACATATTTCCAAAGTTCAGCATCAGACCTGGAACAAACGCACTAGAGGTCGTTGACCTTGCTCGAACCGCCCCCCTCCCCACAAAAATCTATTTATGTCTTCATAGTCACACAAATAGCCCATAACACACAACAACAGACACCCTGGAGTTTAATCTACTTTCCTGTTAAGTTTCACAACTATTTTGGAGGTCAGGTTATTCCGTAAAATGACAGATAACCCATATTTCAAGTACAAACTGCGTGTGTTGAAGATTCCCGCCAAAAGTAGACCCCACACTAGCGGCCTCCAGCGATTGAGTTGCAAACTGCAAGAACAAGCTGGCGAACGAAGCCCCCCTCCCACCAGCTGTTGTCACGACACGACAACGCCGTTGATGTAAGGACAATATTACAGGATAATTTGTCCATTTTCTAAGTTTCACAACTTTCCGTGCGAGTTCTATATTGTCAATCTGAAGGTTCACGTATCGCTTTTTGATAAAATATAATATCTAGCGCCCAAATTCTCCCACAATGCTTCAGACAAAAATGTCAGTGACCTTGCCCGCGGACAGCCCCCCTCCCCCCTGCCTGTGTAATGTCATTATCTCGCAAATGTAGCCCACAACACACAATGACAGACATCCTGGAGTTTAGTTTACATTCCTGTTAAGTTTTACAACTATTTTCAAGGTCATGTTATTCCGTAAAATGGCAGATAAACCATATTTCATGCACAAACTGCTTGTGTTGAAGATTTCTGCCAAAAGTAGACTACGCACTAGCGACCTCTAGCGTACACAGGTCGGCTATATAGGAACTCCACTTACAATACATGCATCTGCTTCCATGAGCAAAAGAGATTACTGTACAGCAGTGACCTCTAGCGATGTGTCTTTCAGGTGCACCTTTAGGCATTTTGACCTTTTCGACTTGTATGTATGGATCTACCACATGGCTCACTCTCCTCAAATCTTCCAGATCAATGTGCATGACTGAATACCTCCAACCCCATCCAACCAAAGCTTTGGGGAATCAGAAAAAAATGACGCTTCCCTTGACACAATAAATTCCAGTTTTTGACCTTCGTGGAGAACCTCCCCTCCCCCTAAGGAGTGTATTGATTTCTCTATATCGCAAATTTAGATCACGACAGAACTGAACAGACCCCTTAAAATCTATTTCTCAAATCAAAGCTTTGTAGTCTACACACTCACACAGAGCAACGTTTACCAGCATCTTGTTTGAAGTAGCGACTTTATAGATGAAAGTGTTCAAGCACGTTAATTCTTCAGAGAAAATGGCCAGTTAGAAATGTGCACTCACACAATTTTTTCCTTTCATGAAGTCCATTTACACTTAAAAGTAGGACGGGAATAAAAACCAACAGCCATACAGTGAACAGTTTTTGGAACCTTTACTTTCTGGAACCTTTATATATCTTATACAACTGAAGAGTCACATATCAACACAAAGCTACTCTGTGTATCAATTTACAAAATATACATCTTTTGACAGAACAGTGGTGTCAGCAGCAAAAATGTCAAGTACAAAACGTCTAATTTTCTTACAATTTGCATGTACATCTTCTGCCAAATTCATTCTCATCTATACAGTGTTGAAAAATGAAGCTCATCACACAAGTTATATCTGCCATACATTCAGCATTTCTGCCTCATGTTACTTTGGTCAGGGGGATATTCAATTTACAGGAATATAATGTATTTGAACTGCCAGTTCCTTCCTCAATACCATTACCCAACCTGTAGTTTTCCTCTCTACAAGGTGAGAAATCAGTTCCGCTAGTCTGGCCACAAATGCAAGAGGTATGAGATGGTGCATTTCTCCACCATGAAGCAAATTTCCTCCAGGGAAGATGCAGAAGTTTGAGATGGCGCATTACTGATTTCCTTGAGATAAGCTGCAGAAGTTTGAGACTGTACTGATTTCGTTGAGGAAAGCTGCATAAGTTAGTGTCACTCCCCGCTGCCCTTCTTCTTGCCTGCCTTGCCCGTGCTCTGCAGCTGGGAGGCCATGGTGGCCTGGATAATGTCCCTCAGGGCGCCGCCCTGAAATAAACAACACATTTTATCAAACTAATCAACTCACAGTGGATCAATGAAAAAAAGTTTCCTTCAGTAACCTGCATTTGTGCATGGCATTAGTGTAAATTATCATAGATATCCTTTTCTCAACACATCTTCTGACTTGGCTGTTACAGCACATCTTGGTCTGAGCAAGGAGGCTTTTCCTTGGTCTGAGATAAAATTTCAAAACACAATGCAGTTCTGATGTGCTGACCTGGTTGTCGGGCGTCGGCTGCATGCACTTCAGCTTATAGACAGTGACTTGTCCATCACTGGCACCTACCAATACGCACTGCAGGAGGTACAGAAAAAGTTAGATGCTGTTCCATTCCACAGTGTGTGTGGTACATATTTCAGAGGTCAGAGTGAGAATCGTTTGTTTGTTTGTTTGTCTGTGGTACTTACATCGGAATTGAGAGTGAAGGAGATGCAAGACAGCTTGATGCCGGGGTTCGGCACGTTCACGATGATGGGGTCCAACCTGCGGCAATCAGACAGACAGACAGACAGGGTTAGTACTTATTACACAGGTGGCAGAATTCTGTACCTTCCGGTACCACAGAGCCATGATTTACAGGTTTTTTTCACACAAGGCTGCTGATAGGGTCAAAGACCCCGCCTGTAGCTGCCTTTATTCTTACTTCAAGACTCCTAGAAAAAGCTAAGAAGCTCACGTGCTGACGGACAGGTCCCAGATCTCCACGGCTCCTTCGTTGACGCAGCCAAACACAGTGGATGATGAGGGCGACCAGCACACATCGTACACCGAGCGCTGCGGGTGGGGACAAAGTGCAACATGGCGATTTCTTCACTTACTGGTAATATGACAGCAACAGTTTGTCATGTGGAGAATGGAAGGAATAGGTCTTATACAATTTACAGTTATCATTTTGTTTTAGGATTGAAGAAATCCAAAAAAAATGATGGCTGAAACTTTCTGAGGTTATTGGCTTCTCACCGTGGAGGAGAAGAAGTTAATGGCTGGTGATGTCATGTCATGTGACCAGAGTCGGACGCTCCAATCGGCGCTGCAGCTCAGGAAGATGTCGGGCGCAAACGGCGACCACGTGATCTTGTAGACTGGACCCTAAACGGAACAGGACAGAATCAGCCGTGCACAAACAGCAATCAATCATGATGATCCTGTAGAGTTACCCCGTACAGAACAGGACAGCAAATAAATAAACAAATAAACAGGACAGAAACAGGACATAAGCAGGACAGAAACAGCCCTTACCGTGTGCCCTGCATATGAGTCCAGGTACTGCCCTTACCGTGTGCCCTGCATATGAGTCCAGGTACTGTCCTTACCGTGTGCCCTGCATATGAGTCCAGGTACTGCCCTTACCGTGTGCCCTGCATATGAGTCCAGGTACTGCCCTTACCGTGTGCCCTGCATATGAGTCCAGGTACTGCCCTTACCGTGTGCCCTGCATATGAGTCCAGGTACTGCTCGTTGTAGGAACAGGAACACTTGTGGATGTGGCCCTCCTCCGTCCCTGCCAGGTAGCTGCACACAGGAAGTAATGGGGCATTATGGGTAGGTTGAACATGGTAGCATTGTGGGTAGGTTATGTAGGAATGTTTCCATGGAAACACAAGACCCCATTCCTTATTCCAAACTACTCAAAACAAAAGGACAGGCTTGGGACTCACATGTTGGGGTCCTTGGCACTGAAGTCGAAGCAGAGTCCGGGGGCGAATCTGAAGATGAGACCTTCGCTCTTCTTGCTTCCTTCCTTTCCCTTCCCCGCTCCCGTCTGCTTCACAGCCGTGCGCTTAAGCTTCATCAGGTCTGAAATAAAGCAGGGAGCCTTCAGTAGTCTTACAGGAAGGAGCCTTCAGCAGTATTGAAGGAAGGAGTCATTAGCAGTCATCAGAGACGCAGAAAAGATAACAATTCATCAAGCACAGCTGCTGTACCTGAAGCCTCCAGTCCCTTCCGGATGGACCACTGCACGACCCTGCCGTCAGCCGACACCGACACCAGAACCTCGCCGCGCTCATCGCCATGGGCACCGCGGTCTCGCTCCACCCACTTGAGCTGCCACACCGGCGCCGAGTGTTTCCCTGCGTTCTCACTACAGACAGACAGACAGACACGTTACACACAGCACAAATAGGTAAGTGTATGTAAGTATGTATGTTCACTATGCTGTTAAAACACAAGAGGACTAGGGGTAAAGTGTACTTCACCGCAGGGGGGGGGGACACAACTTCATGAGCAAAGTATTAGAAAAGCTACTAATGAAAAAAGGCCAAAAACAATAAATGAAACTTGGCCTAGTCTACTTCAAACCGGGGGTGCAGAGGGCAGAAAAGAACCTACCTGTTTTTGACGTGGTCCTGTCCGGACTGACTGCGGAAAGCAGGAGAAAGCAGGGGAGAGTCATTAATGCATGCAGATTGATGGCAAGCTGAGGACGAGTGTGCAGCTCATGTGAACAAGCTTACAAGCTGTCTAGCACAGGTGAGGACATGTGAGGACAGGTGAGGACAGGTGAGGCAAGCTTACAAGCTGTCTAGCACAGGTGAGGCAAGCTTACAAGCTGTCTAGTACAGGTGAGCACAGGTGAAGCAAGCTTACAAGTCGCCCAGCGCTGGTGAGGAAAGGTGAGGCCATGAGCATGGGCACAGGTGAGAAAGGTGAGACAAACTTACAAGCTGTCCAGCACAGGTGAGCACAGGTGAGAAAGGTGAGACAAACTTACAAGCTGTCCAGCACAGGTGAGTCCTCCTGGCTCCTCACATTGTAGATGGCAACAGTTCCGTCGTACAGCCCCACCTAGCAGACATGGGAGGAACTGCAGGTTCAGACTTGCTTTGATTCAAACAACTGGAAATTTCATGTTTCCTTCAACAGGAAGTGCCATTAATTTGGGACTGTTGACTTCTCGTCAGATTACACCAGTGCACTTTGGTTGAATTTCAAGGTGCAAGTTTCCCAGGACTGAGCTGATATTCCTGAGTGCACAAGTTGTTCCACTAGAAGCACCAAATCTACTCACGGCCAGCAGACTGGGGTTCTGGTAGGAGAAGTCCATGCTGACCACCCCCAAGGCACAGTGGTACACTCTCTCTGGGTACTGAAACAGCAACATCAGCAGGAAACATTCAGCAGCAAGTAGGGAGGCACTAGGAACCTGTTTCCTCACTTAACATTCAGCAGAAAGTAGGGAGGCACTAGGAACCTGTTTCTTCACTTAACATTCAGCAGCAAGTAGGGAGGCACTAGGAACCTGTTTCCTCACTTAAATGGTGAAAATTAGTATATAGCTTCTATAAGGAATGTTAACTCAGACGGGATATAAAGCCCCGGGTCCCGTGTTACACCTTGAGCATGTTTATATGACTTATGAGAACCCACAAAACTTATCACTAAGAGTAAGTGGAGAAATAAACCTACCAGTCAAGGCTGGTAATTATCATGCAACAAAAACACTGGAACTGCAGACGCCTCCTTTACTCATACAAACAACAACACTACAACTGCAGATACGAGTCCTTTACTCATACAAACAACAACACTACAACTGCAGACGCCTCCTTTACTCATACAAACAACAACACTACAACTGCAGATACGAGTCCTTTACTCATACAAACAACAACACTACAACTGCAGATACGAGTCCTTTACTCATACAAACAACAACACTACAACTGCAGATACGAGTCCTTTACTCATACAAACAACAACACTACAACTGCAGATACGAGTCCTTTACTCATACAAACAACAACACTACAACTGCAGATACGAGTCCTTTACTCATACAAACAACAACACTACAACTGCAGATACGAGTCCTTTACTCATACAAACAAAAACACTACAACTGCAGACAGTTTCCTTTACTCATACATGTACTGGGAAACTTAGCTTACAAGCGGTCTCACATTGGGGTTCATACTGCGCATTGGTATAATCATTGTGTACATGGTCTCACCTTGGGGTTCTTGAGAGACCAGCAGCAGGCCAGCCCGCCTTTCTGGTCGTTGAACCCAAACTGGCCGTAACCCACGGCGATCAGGTCCTGGTGGCAAATATAAAAAAACAATGAGATTCTGCTGAACATTCCTCCCACTATGCTGAACATTCCTCCCACTATGCTGAACATTCCTCTCACTTTCAAGACTGTGAGATTATGCTGAACATTCCTCTCACTTTAAAGACTGTGAGATTATGCTGAACATTCCTCTCACTTTAAAGACTGTGAGATTATGCTGAACATTCCTCTCACTTTAAAGACTGTGAGATTATGCTGAGCATTCCTCTCACTTTAAAGACTGTGAGATTATGCTGAACATTCCTCTCACTTTAAAGACTGTGAGATTATGCTGCATGCTCTTCTTACCTTAACTACTGTCTTTTTCCTCTTAGCATTTCTGTAACAATAAAAATTTTTCAAAAAAACATTCAAGGTAGGGTACAGTTAGGTTAGGCCACTGACCAGGACATACATGTTCTATTGCACCTACTGGGTTTCTATGTTTGTCTGTTTGTTTGTTTGTTTACTGACCGGGTTCGCCTTGTTCCAGGACAGGCAGCTGACGTTCCTGCCGTCCGTCAGCTCGCAGTGGTAGATCCAGAGCCGCTCCAGGTTGGGGCCCATCTGTGTGATGGACATGGAGCCGGCCGTGGGAGGGGGCTCGTCCGGAACCTCACGGTCCACGTCTGGGGGGTGGGGGGTGTACAGAACAGCATCAGCATCAGCACTAACCATCACAATCACTTACCATCATCACACATCATCATCACCATCACTAATCATCACAATCATCATCCAACGGGGCAGGAAGACACACTGGACTGTCTAGACAACAGTGCACATTACTGTTGCCATGAATCCCAGAACAGAACATTAAGTTAAAACAAAGAGCATGTTCATGACCTGACTTTGTCTATGGTGTGGTTACTTACAGTAGAGTTTTATACATCAATGAGAGACAGTTTTGCTGACCTGTGAGTTTGTACTGATCTGCAAATTTGGCCATAGTCTAGTTACAGCAAGGTTTTAGAAGCAGTTTCATCAGTTTGTACTGACCTGTGGGTTTGTACTGACCTGTGGGTTTGTACTGACCTGTGGGATTGTACTGACCTGTGGGTTTGCACTGACCTGTGGGTTTGCACTGACCTGTGGGTTTGTACTGACCTGTGGGTTTGTACTGACCTGTGGGTTTGTACTGACCTGTGGGTTTGCACTGACCTGTGGGTTTGTACTGACCTGTGGGTTTGTACTGACCTGTGGGTTTGTACTGACCTGTGGGTTTGTACTGACCTGTGGGATTGTACTGACCTGTGAGTTCGTCCATGCCTCTGTAGGCTGTGGGTTTGTACTGACCTGTGAGCTCGTCCATGCCTCTGTAGGCTGTGGGTTTGTACTGACCTGTGAGTTCGTCCATGCCTCTGTAGGCTGTGGGTTTGTACTGACCTGTGAGCTCGTCCATGCCTCTGTACGCTGCCTGTTTGGGCTGGAAGATGTTCTGCACCACGACCCTCTCCATGACAAACAAGTCGTGCTGCAGGCTCTCCGTCTGAAGCACAAGGCCAGCGGATTTACAAAAAACACAAAATCAGCACAAGGCCAGCGGATTTACAAACAGCACAAAATCAGCACAAGAAAAACATGGCATGCATAAAAGCATCACTGCCCCAAGGTCCCCCTACACGACCTTGAGGAGCCTGACCTTGAGGAGGGGATGGTCGGCATCATCGATGACCCCATCAACGGTTCCGTCCTTCTCTGGCAGCGCTGGCGGCGCGGGCGTCTCCGCAATCTCGAACTGCGACACCTGCATGCTGGACCCCATCAGGCTGGCACGGCTCTCTGGAACAGAACAGGTCATGTGAGCTGGGAGTCAGGTGGTGGTTGGCTAGTGGTCCCATGGTTTATCGGAACATGGTTGGATAAATTTCATAGGTCACATTCTCACGATAAAACTCACCCCTCCCACTTTGCCCCGACAGAGCCGACCCTTGCCGCATCGACCCCTCCACAGAAGTCTCCTCCAGGTCGGCCTTCTTGCTGGTGGGTCGGCTGATCAGGTCCTGGTCCGCATCCGCCTCTCCGGACTTTTCTGCAGGGGAGCGGGCAGAGGAGAGAGTTACGGCATCAAACCTTCACATTGATACACAAACAGGGTCCGGGAATTTCACATGCGCAAGTTGTGCAACAAGAGATCATTTTTTACTTTGTTATTTTCAACTTGGAAACTCTTACCCTTGTCTTTAGCTGCCAGGTCCTGATAAGTGTCATGCATGTCCCACTCGGAGGCATTGATGCCCGTGTCCTGAAACAGAACAAACAACAGTACAGGAACAGTGCATTCAAGTGTAGGACTCTATAGTACATAGACGTAATCTCGAACGCGTTTGAACATATAACAGCCAATCCCGTTCTCTCGTTTGATAAAGCTCAGTTGTTTGCGAGTGGTCCTGTTAGTTGTTGTCTCCTACTTCCCATACAAGAATAGCATGCAAATAATTCAACAACAGCACACAAACCATACCGAGGCATGGACGCCTGTGTCCTGTACAATTTTACCTGCACTGCCTGCGCAGACAGGTGTAGTTACAGCAGTGAAAGTTACTTACAGCAGTGAAAGTTACTTACAGCAGTGAAAGTTACTTACAGCAGTGAAAGTTACTTACAGCAGTGAAAGTTACTTACAGCAGTGAAAGTTTCTTACAGCAGTGAAAGTTACTTACAGCAGTGAAAGTTACTTACAGCAGTGAAAGTTACTTACAGCAGTGAAAGTAACTTACAGCAGTGAAAGTTACTTACAGCAGTGAAAGTTACTTACGATCAGCTCCACTTTCTCCGCCTGCACCTCCTTGTTCTTCGGTGCATCGTTGAAGGTCTGCATGCCCCTCTCCATGTATCGGTCGTTCCCTACACGGTTCTTACACAGCTGGGGAACATATCAAATTACATCAGCTGGGGAACATATCAAATATTAGCTGGGAAACATCAAATATCAGCTGGGGAACATATCAAATATCAGCTGGGGAACATATCAAAGATCAGCTGGGAAACATATCAAATATCAGCTGGGAAAAATATCAAATAACATCAGCTGGGGAACATATATCAAATATCAGCTGGGAAACATATGAAATAACATCAGCTTGGAAATATATCAAATAACATGTGTGATGCCAGATCTAAGAGTTGTGATCCCAGATCTAAGAGTTGTGATCCCAGATCTAAGAGTTGTGATCCCAGATCTAAGAGTTGTGATGCCAGATCTAAGAGTTGTGATCCCAGATCTAAGAGTTGTGATGCCAGATCTAAGAGTTGTGATCCCAGATCTAAGAGTTGTGATGCCAGATCTAAGAGTTGTGATGCCAGATCTAAGAGTTGTGATCCCAGATCTAAGAGATCTCACCTCCTTGTACTTCTCATTCCTGGCCCGGATCCCGTCGGCGTTCTCGCTGTCGTTGGCTACGCACGTCCCGACCAGATCCAGGATCCAGATCGTATCGCTCTCCGTCAGCCGGATCGGCACTGAGAGATCCAGATCTGCCTCCGTCAGAACCTCCTTCACTTCCTCACGCCGCGTCTTCACACCTTCACAAACAAACAAACTTATCTGTGAGTAGCTAAAATATTTAATTCTTAACTCTTTACGTGTAGTTAACCCCTTAGCAAAGTTTGCTACGTTATTGTTCTCCGGCTGTTTTCCGGCCCGGGGTCAAGGTCGTGACCTACTGGACAGCCCAGGGGCAAGGTCATGACTTACTGGACAGCCCAGGGGCAAGGTCGTGGGATCCCGCCTCCGAGATCTCGTCGCCGAAGGACTGGTCTGTTGCTGTGGACTGTCCGGAGATCCGAGAGACGCTGCCCATCACCGACCTGAGGGGAGAAATGATATGAAAGCTAATGTATTGCCAGTTCTTGCCCGTGGAACTGTGACTGACGTTGTAACATACTCTGATTACTCAATAATAGCGTTGGCAATATCTACACAAGCTGGGTTTGACTTCTTTGTTGGAGGCAGTGGAAGACGAAGAGCCCCACTTGTTTTAGAATGATAAGGGTTTCTCTAGAGTCTCAACATGAAAATAACAACTTGAAGGTCATTATCAAAACTGCATACACCATCATGTCTCCGTGATGAATACATTTACTACAAACTGGTTGGAAAGGTGTGAAAATGGGGTCATGACGGTACCAATACACCAAATCTTGATTTTCTGAAGCATTTCAAGATTGGGGAAAGGAGCTGTTCGGATTCGGCCGCAATCTGTAGTTTCCAACTGTTATATTTAAGTTATTATTTGATACTGACCTGGAGAAAGGAGCGCCGAACACGCTGGCCGTTCCTGTGCCAGTCTGGTAGATGGAAGCCTGCGACATGAAGTCAGTGGGCTGAACAAACAAACAAGCAAGAAATCTAAGAGACTAGTCAGGGAAGAAACTTTTGATTACTAGTAATTAGGTCAGGGATGAAAGCTATTGTAACAAGATTTCTAATTGGACTGACTGGGATGTAAACTACTGTGAGAAGATTTGTTTGGCTGGACAGAGACAAAACTAATGTAACAAGATCTCTGATTGGCTGGACAGGGTTGTAACTACTGTACTAGTACGTTGATGAAAGTTAGACATCCAGGTAGTAAGATACGCCAAAAATAATTACTCAAGCAACTGGATAAAGTTTTGAAACTTCAAAACTTTATCCAGTTGCTTGAGTAATTATTTTTGGCGTACTGTACTAGTACTGTAACAAATCTGATTGGCTGGACAGGGTTGTAACTACTGTACTGTAACAAGATTTCTGATTGGCCAGACTGGGATGTTAACTACTGTGAGAAGATCTCTGATTGGCCGGACTGGGATACTACTAGTAAGTTCAGAATCTGTAGAATA
Source organism: Branchiostoma lanceolatum (assembly GCF_035083965.1). Lineage (NCBI taxonomy): Eukaryota > Metazoa > Chordata > Leptocardii > Amphioxiformes > Branchiostomatidae > Branchiostoma > Branchiostoma lanceolatum. The sequence continues at coordinate 18,992 of NW_027100651.1, read as the reverse complement.
TTTCTGATTGGCCGGACTAGAATGTAACCAACTGCAACAAGATTTCTGATAGGCCCCAGCTGTAACAAAGCTGTTGTAAGAAGCCCTCTGATAGGACCATCACCCCAGCTGTAACAAATTAAGCTGTTGTAAGAAGCCCTCTGATAGGACCCAGCTGTAACAAAGCTGTTGTAAGAAGCCCTCTGATAGGACCCCAGCTGTAACAAATTAAGCTGTTGTAAGAAGCCCTCTGATAGGACCCCAGCTGTAACAAATTAAGCTGTTGTAAGAAGCCCTCTGATAGGACCGTCACCCCAGCTGTAACAAAGCTGTTGTAAGAAGCTCTCTGATAAGACGCAGCTGTAACAAAGCTGTTGTAAGAAGCCCTCTGATAGGACCCCAGCTGTAACAAAGCTGTTGTAAGAAGCCCTCTGATAGGACCATCACCCCAGCTGTAACAAATTAAGCTGTTGTAAGAAGCCCTCTGATAGGACTCAGCTGTAACAAAGCTGTTGTAAGAAGCCCTCTGATAGGACCATCACCCCAGCTGTAACAAATTAAGCTGTTGTAAGAAGCCCTCTGATAGGACCCAGCTGTAACAAAGCTGTTGTAAGAAGCCCTCTGATAGGACCCCGCCCTACTCACAGTTCCCACAGATGATGAGTCGGTGCCGCCCTGCCCGAACAGCTTGCTCTGCGTGTGATGCGGCGCGTTCGGGTCCACGGCCAGCAGCGGCTGGGGCGTCACGTCGTTCCCCGCATCATCAAGGACAACCACATTTGGCCCCTTGCTGCGCTGCGTCACCCCACCCTTCCCATCATCCAACACCACGCTCTTCTTGCTGCTTGACCCTGCGACCTGGCTGCGCGTGGAGCCCACCATCATGGAGCTCTTGGTGTGCTGGAACGTGCTGCGGAGCATGCTCTTCTGGGGAGCACCCCTAACAAACAAACAAATAAACACAGAAATAAACACATATGGTCACAACATCATGGAGCTCTTGGTGTGCTCATCTGACATCCCTGAGCTGGAATAATGAACTGTTGAATGGATGTATTCTGACTCACTTCTGGACTGGGCCTTGCTGTGATGTATAAGCTAAACTCACTGGGCATTAGTGTGGATATATAGCAACATGGTCCAACACTCCACAGTTTCTGATCTTGGTCTGCAGTCCTGTTGTCGCTGCACTGAAACTTAAAATGCTCAGGTCCACACGGCTGGCTTACTGAGACACATGACTGCCTAAAACTCTGCCAAGGTGTACATGTCATCCTCATGTACACTGTACAGTGTCACAAGTATTACAACAGAGCCGCAAAAGCAAACAAACAAACAAACGGGGCTATGATTGGCTGACACCTATCTTGTCAACAGTTTTTCAACCTTCAGCCTGCGTGTAAGAGTATAGTAGAGTAGAGTCTTCGGTCAGGTAGGATGTACATCCAGTAATTATAAGGTAGCTGTTTGGCACCGAATTTGTATTGGTTACGGGGTGAAGGTTAAAACTATTGACAGGTACGTGGCTATAATTATTTAGCCTGGAATCCAGACCTATTATAGCTCCCGAGTCTCTCTCCGCAAATATTTGCTATTTGCGGAGAGAGACTCGGGAGCTATAATAGGTCTGGATTCCAGGCTAATAATTATTTTTGTCATATCTATAATAAGTAGAAAACTTTTAGTTTTACAAGAGAGACAGAGAGTTTAGTCCTTGAGGCACGGTCTTGGTTAACAAATGACAACTTGCGAAAAACAGAAACATGGACTTAGGCCAAAACTAAGGCCTGCACATAAAGAAAACCACAGTGTGACTTACGCCCACTTCGGTAAGCTACGTACAATTCTACTCTACTGTACTCTACTCAAAACATGTTCCTCACGATGCCCCCCTCCCCCATACGTGCCAGTACACTACTAGGAACAGGCGTTCGATCCCGATCCAAGAAAGTGAAAACGAGTAAAACTCGGCCTTTCCGCACCCTGCCATGCTGGGCGCCTTACTCCTTCCCTTGGCTGACGCTGACATGCTGGAAAACTCTGGAAATGGCCACAGAAGTCTCCCAAAAATGTTGTTGTTGTTGTTGTTGTCCTTGTTTAACGTCTATTACTTCGTTAGACATGGTCTCTAGGTGCTGTGCTGGTCGCTAGGTTTCAGTTCTAGTTGATTTCTCGCTAGGTTTTTAGCACTTGGTGACTTGAGGTAGCGTGTTGCTGGATGTGTTTCAGTTGAGCACGTCGAATCTGCGAGTGCTCTCGATGTACTGGGAGAATGTTCTGTACATCTGTGTGTTGATAACGTCAGTGAGGTCTTCTCTCATTCCAGCAAGAGTGACGATGTCCGTGTGTCTGTTCTTCGCTCAAAAGTCCAGAAAGCTAATGTTGATGTTGCTATGAGCACCCGCATAAATTAACGAGTAAAACTCGGCCTTTCCGCACCCTGCCATGCTGGGCGCCTTACTCCTTCCCTTGGCTGACGCTGACATGCTGGAAAACTCTGGAAATGGCCACAGAAGTCTCCCAAAAATGTTGTTGTTGTTGTTGTTGTCCTTGTTTAACGTCTATTACTTCGTTAGACATGGTCTCTAGGTGCTGTGCTGGTCGCTAGGTTTCAGTTCTAGTTGATTTCTCGCTAGGTTTTTAGCACTTGGTGACTTGAGGTAGCGTGTTGCTGGATGTGTTTCAGTTGAGCACGTCGAATCTGCGAGTGCTCTCGATGTACTGGGAGAATGTTCTGTACATCTGTGTGTTGATAACGTCAGTGAGGTCTTCTCTCATTCCAGCAAGAGTGACGATGTCCGTGTGTCTGTTCTTCGCTCAAAAGTCCAGAAAGCTAATGTTGATGTTGCTATGAGCACCCGCATAAATTAACTGCTGGGGTCAATAGTTAGGCAGGTAAACTAAGCTCTCATTGGTCAGTTCAATCTACCGATGTCAATTGGGTTTCTTGCTGTTGTGATAGAACAGTGCAACTTTTTACAGTGAACGTTTTACATTTTGCTATGCAAACTATTTAGAGCCAAACAGAAGCAGATAAGAAGAAAAGTTGTATTTCATATAGTCGGTGGAAGACACCAAAAATTCAGCACACCGAGAAGCCATCCAATCACAGCAGGCGTAACAACCTGATAAACATGTAAATAACATCCGGGTCATCTTTGCTATCCCATAATATTATTCAACATGGCGGAGGTATAGTCTGAAATTTTCCATTTTGACGAAATTTTGTGGAAATTTTGACATTTTTGTGCAAATTTGCGGGTATTTTTGAGCCTGTATAGATTTGTGGGCGGTAATATTGGGCAATCTGCCGTTCTAAGGGCGGGAAGGCGCCGATGACGCTTGTAGTTCGCGTCCGACATGTCCGGCGTTTCCACTTTCGCCCGCCTCGTATTTTGAACTTTTCTTTGACATTTCCGTTGTTTCCCCGTTCGATGCGGTCTTTCCCCAACTTTGATTAACAGCTGATGTGTTGTTTTTGTTTTCCAGACCGTTCCGGGGGATTCGAGTCCAGGTAAGAATTTTTTGTGTGGGATTTACTCACTTTTCGTCAATATGCAAATAAGGTGAGGACCCCGGTTCCTTCCTTAGTCGTCAAAAAGCTGATTTGTTCAGGAAGTAAGGTTTTTGGAGGGAACTGCGGGCTAGAGCTCGCGCGTGGGCCGACTATCGCCAGTTTTCCGTGCTGTTGTTGTCTTGGTTGTTGGTTATTTTTAGGAAATGTCCGCTTTCGTGAATTGTATCACTAATTAATTATTCATGAGCGCTGTCCGCAGTGGTCTATCCTTATTCCCGGGACCTCTGGCAAACCAACATTTCGTGCGCGCGTCAACTCACTTCTAGCGAAGACTTTAACCACCAAGCGCGCCTTATTAGAGAGAAGAGCTTTGCTGTGCTTTCTTGCAGTTTGGCGTTATTGGAACGGATGTTTCTCGGAAAAAGAAAGGTGTGCAGTGACCGTATGTAATGTACGGAAACGTCTCTCTCTCTATACATATAATATATATGTACTCACAGGTAGGAATTTTGACAGTGTCAGCAAGTAACTCGTTTTTTTTTTCTCAAATTGGTGTTCAAGATTAGATTCGGGTTGATAACCTTTAAGGAAGAAATAAATGTTGATGGATGTTCTTGTACGAAGTCACGGGAGTAGTTTTGTTTCCAGTAGGTTAGTGGTTCCTGCTTTCTCTAATTTTAACTTCCCTTTAATGACACAATTTAGTTCGATGATTGCATTTCCAAACTACAGGTATCCACTCCTAACCCCTCAGTCTTACTGTGGTTTAGCCATTGCCGGCAGATGTGTTTGTAAACCCCTTTTTTTGGGGGGAACCAAAGTCATAAAAAAATAATTATCAGATGTAATAGAACTACCTGCCAAATACTCTGAAGGCAGTTAGACAGCACAGGTCGGTAATAGTTATTGAAAATTTGTGGTTCACAATTCAGGGCTCGAAATTCATTTTTGGGTCAACTTGCACTTGTACAGATGAAAGAGAAATTACTTGCACCAAGAAGAATTTACTCGCACCACCAAAGGTAGTGAACCATCAACCATATATGTCTCATTTTCTGATGTTTCAGACAATTTTTGGATTTCATGTCATCTATATATAGTCAGTACTAGATACAAAAGCTCCTAAAACAGTCTAGTAATTAATGCTTCAACTATGGGTGGGTACCATTTCGGCTTGATCGGGTTCAGGTTCAGGCTCAGGTCCAGATATCATATGTCCTGTCAGCAGTGGTAACACTATATCATAGAACATATGTTTGGGGCTGGTGCACCAGTATATGTCTCAGCTCATAAAAACAAATTGAATATATATAATACAAGTTCAGGAGGGATACAAAATATTGTATGCTTAATGCAGGGCTTAAAATAGTGGGTGCATGTGCACATGTGTGCACCCAAAATTGGAGCTGTGCACCTAATTTTTGACTATGGGTGCACCAGTGCACCTAGATATTTTTGTACTCTATGTGTAAAGGTTCTCTTGTACACTAGCAAACAGAATATTTTTGAAATGTAAGTATCAGAAAAAGCAATATAACCTTTTGTTGTACTTTATTTGATGTATGATGCTTGGTTGAAATTTGAAATCTGGATAGAATTGCAGATTGAAGTTATAAGAGAGGCAGAAGCATCAAAACTTATGTTTTGTTGACATTCAACTTTATTCTATGTGGTGCACCCACATTTTTTTCTGTGCACCTAATTTTTTTGGTTGGGTGCACCTATTTCAAAAAAATAATTTTGAGCCCTGACTGTAATTTGTAATTTGAGCACCGACTCTTCATTTGAAGTCAAAATTTATGTGAGTAAAAAGGGAAAAATTTCTACAGGTTGAACTTGCACCAGTGCACCAGCGCAAACTTGCTCATGCAATTGGTATTTCAGGCCCTGCAATTCTAGTTGTAAGTTCCAATAGAAGTGGTTTCATGAGAATGGCTGTATACTTGTAAGCAATTATGTATAGCCTGGGTGCCATCCTATTTCTACCGGGGCTCCTACACTCGCTACCCTAAAAAAGGGTAGCGAGTGTAGGAGCCCCGGTAGAAATAGGATGGCACCCAGGCTAATAATGTAGCCTGTAATTCGCATAATATTAAGTTGGAAAGTACATTCTAGATCATAAAGCCAGTTTCAGAAATGGCTTGAAATATGTTTTTCTGCGTAGTTGTGCCTGTAGATTTAACATAGAGAACCACTAAGTTGCTTTGCCTTTCAGTCCGTCAGCAGGGCTGGAAATACTGGTGCATGTGCACCTTTGTGCACCTAAATTTGGAACTGTGCACATAGTTTTTGTACTGTGGGTGCACCAGTGCACCTAGATATTTTTTTAAGCTAAAGGCACTATTGTATTCTAGTAGTAGTATGTAAATATTCTTCAAATTTAAGTATCAGAAAAAGAAACAAAACCTTTGTTATACTTTGTTTGATGTACTTCTTAAAAATTTTGAAGTAAGCAATAGAATAACAGATTCCAGTATAAGTGAGGCACTAGGGCTGGTAACTATGTTTTGCAGACATTCTATTGTGCACCCAAAGTTTCTCTTCTGTGCACCTAATTTTTTAAGTTAGGTGCACCATTCCCAAATATGTATTTTGAGCCCTGGTCAGAAAACTATATGTTTGAAAATGTTGAAGTGTTCCTTATTTAGTATTAGAAATTTGGATTTTAAAGATTTTTGTCTTATTATTTGTTGCACGAAGGCTCAAGATTATACCTGAGGTCCCTTCAGGGATGTGGGTCACATTTCATTTTTTTGTTGAAAATGTATTTCCGTAAGCTTAAACTTACAGATTGAACAATGAAAATTAATAACATGAGCTTCCAAACACTGAGTGGGACAGGTGGAAATTAAAAAGCTTGAGACAGCCCTGGCAAACAGACTCTGTAATGTGTGATTTATAAAGAGTGCACCTCATCTTCATGAGATAGACGTGCTGAATTGATGAATACCATTGATTCTCTATGCAGAGTCGGACCGTGAGTTTAACCCGTGTGTTACTGCCTTACAGAGTCGGACCGGGAGTTTAACCCGTCTGCGGAGATGCTGATCGATGAGATCGACGATGAGCAGACGCTGGAGGAGGAGGAGGCACAGGACAGCGGCGACAGCAACGAGGTCGCCGAGCTGGAGAAGGTCAGTTCCTCTGCTTCCTGTGGTAACTTCATAAGGAGGCAATAACCAGCTGCCTCTCGTGAAGGAGCAGGGATCCTGTTCTGTCAGTTTAAGTTATAACCGTCCTTCGGCCTGACACACACAGGCAGGCACATGGCAGCATCTGCTTCTGAATTAGAATTTGTTAACTGGTGTGTTGTTTTTCATCATTTCAAATGGGCACAGATTTCACAATATATTTAATGCAAAGCAGATGTGCTTGCATCACGAACTTCAGCTGGTATTGCTGCGGTGCCTCCAGAGTTATGTTAGGAGTTATGTTAGGAGTGTGTCTGAAAAGTGTCTGTTTGGCAGGAGGGTGACATGCCGTTGGAACAGCTGCTGGCCATGTATGGCTATTCCGATGACGGGCCGCACCCCCCCAGCAGTGACGGGGAGCCTGACTTCCCGCCGCCGGACCTGACGCTAGACAAGGAGCAGATTGCCCGCGACCTCCTGCCGCACGAGACGCCCGAGGACCGCGAAGCCTCGTCTTCGCTCGAGTTCTTATCCAGGCTGGACGGGGAGGGGGAAGCAAACCACAGGACGTTAAGACGTGAGTTTTTAACAAATCGCAGGACTTAAAGATATGAGTTTTTAACCACAGGACGTTAAGACGTGAGTTGTGAACTAAGCACAGGATCTTAAGACGTGAGTTTTTAACCACAGGACGTTAAGACATGAGTTTTTAACAAAGCACAGGACTTTAAGGCGTGAGTTTTTAACCACAGGACGTTAAGACATGAGTTTTTAACAAAGCACAGGACTTTAAGGCGTGAGTTTTTAACCACAGGACGTTGAGACCTGAGTTTTTAACAAAGCACAGGACGTTAAGACGCGAGTTTTTAACCACAGGACGTTAAGGCGTGAGTTTTTAACCACAGGACGTTGAGACGTGAGTTTTTAACAAAGCACAGGACGTTAAGACGCGAGTTTTTAACCACAGGACGTTAAGGCGTGAGTTTTTAACAAATCGAAGGACCTTAAGGCGTGAGTTTTTAACAAAGCACAGGACTTTAAGGCGTGAGTTTTTAACCACAGGACGTTAAGACATGAGTTTTTAACAAAGCACAGGACTTTAAGGCGTGAGTTTTTAACCACAGGACGTTGAGACCTGAGTTTTTAACAAAGCACAGGACGTTAAGACGCGAGTTTTTAACCACAGGACGTTAAGGCGTGAGTTTTTAACCACAGGACGTTGAGACGTGAGTTTTTAAAACCACAGAACGTTGAGTTCTGAGTTTTACTCAGAACATAGAGACACACACTCACTTACACAAGTTGTTCACCCCAGAACGTTGAGACGTGTGTTAATGGCCTCAATGTTTTGTATCCTAACTTTTAATTGTTACTTTGTTCATCATGTTGCTTGTAGCGTTGCCATAATGATTGTTGGTGATGTTTTGTAGCGAGAACCAATGGGGAAGGGTACTCTGAAGACGATGATGAGGATGATGAAGATTATGTCCCTGCTGACGACTGGAAGAAGGTAGGAGTTAGAGCTGTGGTGTCTTCGCATGTAGGAGTTAGAGCTGTGGTGTCTTCGCATGTAGGGGTTAGAGCTGTGGTGTCCTCGCATGTAGGGGTTAGAGCTGTGGTGTCTTCGCATGTTGGATTAGGACTGTGTTTAACTCGGTAATGATCGCATGTAAAGGTTTTGTGTGGTGTGGATTAGGACTGTGTTTAACTCTGTAATGATCGCATGTAAAGGTTTTGTGTGGTGTGGATTAGGACTGTTTAACTCTGTAATGATCGCATGTAGAGGTTTTGTGTGGTGTGGATTAGGACTGTTTAACTCTGTAATGATCGCATGTAAAGGTTTTGTGTTGTGTGGATTAGGACTGTGTTTAACAGTAATGATGAGCTCGTTGGTGGTGAGACACAGGAAAACAACTGTTCACAGGAGGAGGGGGAGGGGACAGGATAACGGAGGGGTGAGGGGCTGGGATAACGGGAGGGGAGGAGGGGTGAGGGGCTGGGATAACGGGGGGGAGGAGGGGTGAAGGGCTGGGATAACGGGGGGGAGGAGGGGTGAAGGGCTGGGATAACGGGGTGAGGAGGGGTGAAGGGCTGGGAAAACGGGGGGGGGAGGAGGGGTGAAGGGCTGGGAAAACGGGGGGAGGAGGAGGAGGGGTGAGGGGCTGGGATAACGGTGGGGGAGGAGGGGTGAAGGGCTGGGATAACGTGGGGGGAGGGGTGAAGGGCTTGGAAAACGGGGCAGAAATACTGAAGTTGTTGTGCTGTTTCCCGCAGGATATCCAGGTGGGGCCGGACTACCAGGCCAAAGTCCCGGCCGGCCTGTCTGCGTACGACGAGTCCAAACCCGTCCCGTACGACAGCGAGGACAGGCTGCTGTGGGACCCAACCCAGCTGGAGGACAAGCAGGGTGAGTTTGTGTTCGTGGGCAGGGGTGAGGGGGGTACATGTGTTGTGTGGGGGGGTGCATGTGTGTGTGTGTGTGGGGGGGTGCGTGCGAGTGTGTGCATGTGTATGTGCATTTCTGTGCATGTTTTTGTGTGCATATGTTTATATACAATCTATCGTTTGTTCCAGTGGAAAGCTACCTGGACGAGTACGCCTCCCTGGCCCCGGGGTCTCCGGGAATGGGCGCGGTCCCGGCTGGGGGCCATGTACGGGACGACGAACAGGTAAAACCAGCAACCATCTTGTTGCAAATCATGGATACTTTTGTACACTTTTCTGAAAACTTACAACTTTCAACAAATTGATGCTGCTTGTCACCATGTGCAGTGGCTGTTCCTGAACGTTTGTTTCTTTGTTTATTTTGTTGTTTGTTGTTGCCAGGCGCTGTTCCTGTTGATGCAGTGTGAAGGTGACTTCCAGGAGGCGCTCAGAAGGAAAAGGATGCAGTCCGTCAGCCCTGCCAGTAGGTGGCGCTGCTGTGATGGAAGGGTGTGCCTGTGGTTTAACTGCTGTGATGTGCATGGAATGATGTGCCTGTGGTTTAACTGCTGTAATGGAAGGATGTGCCTGTGGTTTAACTGCTGTGATGTGCATGGAATGATGTGCCTGTGGTTTAACTGCTGTGATGTGCATGGAATGATGTGCCTGTGGTTTAACTACTGTAATGGAAGGATGTGCCTGTGGATTACCTGCTGTAATGGAAGGATGTGCCTGTGGTTTAACTGCGCGCGCGTGTGTGGTTTCACTGCGTGTGCATGTGTGTGTGTGCCTGTCTGTACGTGTGTATGTGTGTATAATCCTGCCTGTGTCCCCTGCAGCTGAGGAGAGTTTGTGGGGGGAGAGTTGATGTGTGTGTGGGTGCGTGTGTGTGTCCGTGTACATGTGAGTGAGTGTGTGTGCGTGTATGTGTGTATAATCCTGCCTGTGTCCCCTGCAGCTGAGGAGAGTTTGTGGTCAGAGGAAGACTGTCGGAACTTTGAGAGTGGGCTGAGGATGTACGGCAAGGATTTCCACATGATACAGAAAACCAGGGTGAGCACCTTTAACTTCTTCACTTACTCACACTCACCCACTCACTCACTCACTCACTCACTCACTCACTCACTCACTCACTCACTCACATTAACTCACTAACTCACTCACTCACACTAACTCACACACACTCACTCACTCACCCACACTCACTCACACTAACTCACTAACTCACACTAACTCACACTCACTCACTCTTTCACTTACACCCACCCACACTCACTCTTTCACACTAATTCACACACACTCTTTAACTCACTAACTCATACACACACTCTTTCACTCACTCACTCACTGCTGATGTGGTCTGTTGGAGGTCTCAGATTCACATGAATTGTTTTTTTGTTTGTTTGTTAGCTGCCGATGAAGTCCGTGGGGGACCTGGTCCATTTTTACTACCTGTGGAAGAAGACGGAGAGACACGACATGTTCGCCAACCACGCCCGGCTCGGCAAGAAGAAGTACAACTTCCACCCCGGCGTGACGTAAGTTTGACGTCTGTTCGACGGGATGGTCTGATTATCTCTTTTATAATGCACAACCAGTAGTTTCTTTCTTTCTTTGTTTCTTTCTTTCTTTCGTTATTCGAAAGACAAGCTTTTGAATTATGAACAGTTTCCTAGTCGATCATCTTACAATGCCCCCCACCCAGGGACTACATGGACAGGCTACTGGATGAGAGCGAGAGCCAGGCCTCATCACGAGCCTCCAGCCCAAACTTCAGCTCCAGTCTGAAGCACAAACATCTGCTCAGCAGCATGGGCTCCAGCGGGTCGGGTTACATCCCCTCACTCGCCGACTTTAACACAGGTAAGGTTCGGGTTACATCCCCTCACTCGCCGACTTTAACACAGGTAAGGCTCAAGTATAGATAAATAAGAATAAATTAACTGGAAAAAATTGAGAATCAAAATTGACTTACATCCCCTCACTCTATGACTTGAACACAGGTAAGGTTCGGGTTACATCCCCTCACTCGCCGACTTTAACACAGATATAAGTTAAGGCTTGAGTTCCAGGCCCTCTGTTCTGCAGGGTTACAGCAGACCTGCTGTTCTGCAGGGTAACAGCAGACCTGCTGTTCTGCAGGGTTACAGCAGACCTGCTGTTCTGCAGGGTTACAGCAGACCTGCTGTTCTGCAGGGTTACAGCAGACCTGCTGTTCTGCAGGGTTACAGCAGACCTGCTGTTCTGCAGGGTTACAGCAGACCTGCTGTTCTGCAGGGTTACAGCAGACCTGCTGTTCTGCAGGGTTACAGCAGACCTGCTGTTCTGCAGGGTTACAGCAGACCTGCTGTTCTGCAGGGTTACAGCAGACCTGCTGTTCTGCAGGGTTACAGCAGACCTGCTGTTCTGCAGGGTTACAGCAGACCTGCTGTTCTGCAGGGTGACAGCAGACCTGCTGTTCTGCAGGGTTACAGCAGACCTGCTGTTCTGCAGGGTTACAGCAGACCTGCTGTTCTGCAGGGTTACAGCAGACCTGCTGTTCTGCAGGGTTACAGCAGACCTGCTGTTCTGCAGGGTTACAGCAGACCTGCTGTTCTGCAGGGTTACAGCAGACCTGCTGTTCTGCAAGGTTACAGCAGACCTGCTGTTCTGCAGGTTACAGCAGACCTGCTGTTCTGCAGGGTTACAGCAGACCTGCTGTTCTGCAGGGTTACAGCAGACCTGCTGTTCTGCAGGGTTACAGCAGACCTGCTATTCTGCAGGGTTACAGCAGACCTGCTGTTCTGCAGGTTACAGCAGACCTGCTGTTCTGCAGGGTTACAGCAGACCTGTTGTTTTATAGTTTTCAGCAGACCTTCTGTTGTTTTGCAGGCACCCCAACGATCCCTGTCATCGACCCCAACCTGGCGACCTCCAGCGCAGGTGGATTTGACCTTGACGGGCTGGGAATCCAGGCGCTCAGCTCCCTACTTAACAACGACCTTGGGGGAAATGACCTCCTGGAAGGACAGCCGCTGAAAAAGTTCAAGTCCGACCCGGAGGCGAACGGGGGTTTACACGCGAGCTCCCGTGCTAACCACATATTTGACGGTGGGGAGGGGGGTGGCAAGCAAGGTCATGAAGTGACCTTTACAGGGATCAGCACGGCTGCCATGGCAACCATCTCGTCCTCCGGGCTGCACACGGAGAGCCTGCTGATGACGAGTGCGCTGCGGCCCAGCACAGCCAAGAGTGTGGAGTCCTGCAGTCAGTAATGTTAGCCAGGGGGGAGGGGGGAAACACGTTACCTCGCGGGCAGCCGAGATGTACATATGTGAATAACACGGCTTCCCACAGACAAGTGTTACAGGGCAGGGGAGGACAGCCAGGAACCAACCAGACAAATATCTAGACCTCGGAGCACCTGACTAGAAATAGGACAGCCTTTTTTCATTTTGGGTTCAACTGAGTTATCAGCTGAACTTCCCAGAATGTCTTCATCTGTAGGCTTATTTGGGCATTTATGAACATTGCCACATACTTTGCTACCTTATTTTGCTGCAAGTAGTGAAACTGGCAACATGTAGGCACAACTGGCAACATGTAGGCAATATGACAATTTATCCGTAAACAGAGAACCTGCAGTTATGTCATTTTCAACATGAATATTGTATATAAATGCTCGTATGTTCAGTCGAGATGATTTGTGGATATTTAAAGCTGTTTTCTGAAGAACTTAGCCATTCTTGTTTAAGAATGCCCTTTTGTTTGTCAATTTAAAACTTGAACTTTTGGCATTGTCCAGAAGATGATTTTGCAGATGTCCTGACACTGATTATGGAATTACTTAAGTTAATAAATGTGGCCCTCTTTAGGAAGAAACAAAACCAGTATTTACGATAAGATGAGCTGTGCAACTTTGTAAGATGTGTGGCATAATTCTGTGCTTTGTTGATTCAGAGTTTTTTGGGTGGGGTCTGACATTTACCCACCAGCATGTCTCATTATGTAGGAAACAAACATCACAAAATGTCAACAGTTAGTCTGAAAACTAAAGCACTGTTATAAGACTATGAAAGGCTATAGTGACAGGGTTTTTTCCACCCACCAAACATGGCCGCCAAAAATGGCCCACCAACCATGACCCATAACAAAGTCTTTTACATGGGGTCCTGGGTTCTGTGTAAGATTTTGGTTCGAATGTTGGGGATAATTTTGGCTGGCTGGTCTTAACCCCCATTGTGTCAGGAGAACCTAGAAACATTCTGGCCCAGGTAAAATATCATCTACAAATATAATTGAGAAAACAAATTAAGTTAGGTTAATGGGATAAGATTAATTAAGAGTGAATATTTCTTCACTACAAATGTTCATGTCTGCAATTGTTTTGTATTTCGTATTTTGTACTAGTATGTCAGTATATTGTTGACCGCATATTCTTGTGTTTCTACAATGGGCTGTTTTAGCTGGTTCTTCCTAGGTTTTAGTATATGTATGTAAATTGTAGTGTCACTGTAGAAAGCTAGGCTGTTTTTTTTCACCTAAACTCGTTTCTGTGACAGGACTTTGTTTGATATTTAAAATGAAGCAGATGAAAATTATGGAAAAATATGCAAAAAGAGAAGACCTTTATTTTAGTAACTGTACATAGAAGAGAATGTGGAAGAGGTCTGAAAGAGGAAACCAAAAATGCTGATGTGTACATTTTACTGTAGGTGAAATTTGCTCCTGTAGAGAAATAGTCTGCAGTTTTCTTACTCGAACATGGCTAGTTGTAAATGCTGATGGTGCTGATCATGAACTTATGCTAAGGTAGAACACCGCGAACCAAGCACAGGTTAAAGGTGAACTAAAGACAGGTTAAAGGTCAACCAAGGACAAGGTACTTTGGAGAACCCTTGTGCGAATTAGGACCACAAACCGTGGAGAACACTTGTACCATTACTTTCATTCCAAGCAATAGTTCACTCACTGACATGTGGTCTGTTCTGCAGGCGCTGTTTGGGCGCTTCACGGTATTGTTCTATTAGATCTGTCAAGAAATGGTTATATTTGACTTTGTGAAGTTAAGCTAAACACCCCCACTTTTCCTGACTGTAAGAAATGTCATTTCCAAGTGTTCAAGCTGTGAAGAGTTTTTATGAGAGAGTGTACACCTGGCTGTAATACTTCACCTTTTTGTATCCCTGGGTCCACAGGATTCACTGTTGAAATATCCACCTTTTTCTTGCTTTGAATCAGATGTTCTCAGACAGTAGAACTGATGCGTTGGGTTCGGCCATCATGATGAACTTTGACCTGTCTTGGGTGTAGCAAAATCTCATAATGACCTGGTACCATGTACAAACTTAAATAACTAGATTTTACCTGTACAAGTCAGATTTTAATGGACTTCAAGGAAAAGTAGCCTTATAACCACATTTGTACAGTCTGAGCTGCAGTCAACTTTTCTGTTTAAACTAGAAAATGAGGAACTGTAGCCACTGTACCAATAGTGTTACACTGTAGCACAGGAACTGTAGCCACAGGACCAACGTTGTTACACTGTAGCACATAGGCAGGTACTGTAGTCTACAGGAGCAATGGAGGGCCAATAAACTAGCCTTCAACAGGCACCACCGGAGAATCGTCTTGCACTGAATTTGTATGTGTATGTCTAGCAGTGAACGTGTAGGCATGTTCGCTCGTGTGAGAATGGCGGTACCAGTAGCTAAAGGTACGTGGGCTCGTGTGAGGAGGGCGGGAGCTGAAGGTACGTGTGAGGAGGGCGGGAGCTGAAGCTACGTGCGCTTGTGTGAGGAGGGCGGGAGCTGAAGCTACGTGCGCTCGTGTGAGGAGGGCGGGAGCTGAAGCTACGTGCGCTCGTGTGAGGAGGGCGGGAGCTGAAGCTACGTGCGCTCGTGTGAGGAGGGCGAGAGCTGAAGCTATGTGCGCTCGTGTGAGGAGGGCGGGAGCTGAAGCTACGTGCGCTCGTGTGAGGAGGGCGGTAGCTGAAGGCACATTCACTCGTGTGAGGAGGGCGGTAGCTAAAGCTACGTGCGCTCGTGTGAGGAGGGCGAGAGCTGAAGCTACGTGCGCTCGTGTGAGGAGGGCGGGAGCTGAAAGCACATTCACTCGTGTGAGGAGGGCGGTAGCTAAAGCTACGTGCGCTCGTGTGAGGAGGGCGAGAGCTGAAGCTACGTGCGCTCGTGTGAGGAGGGCGGTAGCTGAAGCTATGTGCGCTCGTGTGAGGAGGGCGGGAGCTGAAGCTACGTGCGCTCGTGTGAGGAGGGCGAGAGCTGAAGCTATGTGCGCTCGTGTGAGGAGGGCGGTAGCTGAAGCTATGTGCGCTCGTGTGAGGAGGGCGGGAGCTGAAGCTACGTGCGCTCGTGTGAGGAGGGCGAGAGCTGAAGCTACGTGCGCTCGTGTGAGGAGGGCGGGAGCTGAAGCTACGTGCGCTCGTGTGAGGAGGGCGGGAGCTGAAGGCACATTCACTCGTGTGAGGAGGGCGGGAGCTGAAGCTACGTGCGCTCGTGTGAGGAGGGCGGTAGCTGAAGGCGCGTTCACTCGTGTGAGGAGGGCGGTAGCTGAAGGTACGTGCGCTCGTGTGAGTAGGGCGGGAGCTGAAGGTACGTGTGAGACTAAACCTTCACGACTGTAATAAACAAGACAACCACACAAGCTGAACAGCAGATCTTTACTCAGAAAAAAGAATCCCACGCACCGTCTGTACAAAAAATGTAAATATTACCTTACGGGTAGAAAGCTTCTTAACATACCCTTACATGACTTCAGAAGCTCATGCTTTGTTGTCACATTTTGTTCCTGTTTCACAACGTAGCCCTAGAATCAAACATGGTAATCATCGCTGAGGGCCCCAGCAAGTCTGAGCGCAGGTTCTCAGGGAGGTTTCTGTAACGCCATCATTATCAATCCACAAACTCCCGTCGGCGTCAAGGTAAACTTTATTGTATACATGTATACACAGCACACACTGCAACCGAAATTAGAATGGCACCAGCTTAAACATGGAGTCTCTGATGTTTTCTACTATGTGCAGGCTCGCGTAAAAAATCCCTGAACATCAGTGTCTCGTGTGGCTTGTTTTACTGTCTGTAGTTCAGTCAGGCATCAGCACTTCTCGTCGTCGTCCATATTCGTTCGTTTACTGGTGACATCAGTCCGTGTTGTCGGCCCTTGTGACCGGCGACGGGAATGTCCCCTCGTCGTGCCCCCACTCCCACGGTGCAGTTCCAGGACATCAGTCCGAGTTGTCGCCCCTTGTGTCGCCCCTTGTGACGCCCCTTGTGACGCCCCTTGTGACGGGCGACGCGTCGTGCTCGTCCCACTCCCACCTGCGCACGGTGCAGTCCCAGGACACGCTGAGGATCCGGGGCGCGAACGGGTGCCACGAGACGTCGCGCACGCACGACCTGTGCCCCCTCAGCCTGGCCGCGACCGCCCCCGTAAGCACGTCGTACACCACGATGTCGCCCGTGGCGCTGCCGCTGTAGATGAACCGCTGGCCCGTGCTGAAGTCCGGCGAGAAGTAGCACCTGATGAGCGTCCGCAGCACCACGTGCCCCGCGTACGTCATGACGGCCGTGTCGCCGGGCAGGCGCTGCGCGGTGAGGCGGTCGGAGGGCGTCCGCTGCCAGCGGTAGTCCCAGCGGTGCAGGCCGCGCAGCCTGCCGAGGGAGGGCTTCACGCTGGCGGGGGGCGAGAGTTTGCGGATGTCCCAGAGCTTGATGGTCTGGTCCTTGGAGTTGGAGATGAGGAAGCGGCTGTCGCCGCGGGAGTGGATGTGCGTGATGCCGTCGAAGTGGCCGAGCAGGATGCCGACCTCCCGCGGGTTCTCCTCGCGCAGCATGCGCCGGTCCCACACCTTCAGCAGCCCGTCGTCGCCCCCCGAGAACAGGATCTGCGACGACGCGTCCGCGAACGTCACGGCGTTGGCGTCGTTGCTGTGGCTGTGGATGCAGAGCGTCCTCTCCTGGCGGCGCCGGTCGAACACGTACAGACACCCGTCGTTAGCCGCGCCCATGATCTCGCTGTCGTCGTGCGAGAACGTGAGCGAGAAGACGCACGAGGCGAAGCCGTCGTGGGAAAACGGCAGCTGGTGCACGCTGCCCTCCTTCTTCTGCACCTCGCAGACGTAGATGCTGTCGGCCCAGCCGGAGTACACCACGTAGCGCCCGTCCGAGCTCAGCGCCGTGTCCAGGATGCTCCACTCGATGTTGGGCGCCTGGACCGTCCTCTTCAGGCGGAAGCCGCCGCGGCGCGTGTCGTACACGCGGATCCGCTGGTCCTGGCAGGCCGTCAGGTAGACGTTCCCGTCGCGCGAGTACTGCCCGCAGAAGGCCTTGTAGCCGTACTTGGCCTGGAGGTGGGGCGCGTTGGGGACGAACCTGGAGCCGACGGAGGCCCGGTGCCCCGGGGAGAAGCCGGGGCTCCGCTGACACAGGCCCTGCTCCCGCCGGAGCAGCAGCTGCGGGACGGTCCTGCCCGTGACGTCGCCGTGCCGGTGCCCCACTCTCCCCAGCCGGCGCAGCGCCACCTGGCGGAAGCTGCTGTCCTGCAGGCGGGACGTGTCGCACACCTGCGGCCGCAGCGACAGACCCGGCTCCTCCAGGAAACTCGCCCAGTCCAAGTTGCCGGGATCCTCCAGGTCAAACTCACTCCCATCCGAGCCAGAAGCGGAGTCGAACTCGGAGCTCCAGTCTTCCAGGTCAAAACCCCAAATTGGCTCATCCTGTTCTTCTGACATGGCGGACCCTTCGCCTCCTCAGAGCCAGCCGGATCGCGGAGCCTTCGAATTCGTCTTTCCTACAGGCGGGCGATCTTAGATCCCGGGATCTGGCGGGACAGCAGTGATCGCACCAACAGCCGGGCGGACGCCTGAACCATGCAGTAGCGAGGAGTTAACACCGCTGCCGTTTTTACTGATGTTTGAAGCCGCTCTGTCCGGCAAACTGTTGTTATCGGATCCACCTTCCGGGTCCGCTCCAAAAATGTGCCGTGACCTTTGGCCTCAGAATATACCAATGTTATATAATAGAGAGGTTTTATTTATAAATACAAGTTACGTACTAAGTTACTCAAATGTATACATTTTAAACATGAAAACTCTAATATATGTGATTTGTAATTCAAAAATCGAGAAAACCGTGGTATTATATATCATATTTTAACAATCACAAAAACTGCCTACCCCCCGGCTGTATATGGTGTCTTCTTGGATAAACATTTACCCCAAAATGGCGGCCGTAACGGCGAGGAAAGCAGGATTTGTTATTATCTCCATGGTTTTGTAGGACTTGCCGCCTAAATTCGGAGCGGACCGGCGATGGCTGACAGCAGCGGAAGGTGCGAACAAACCAGTGAGTACCAGAGTGAATCAGAGTGAGTACCAGCGTGAACCAGAGTGAGTACCAGAGTGAGTACCAGAGTAAACCAGAGTGAGTACCAGAGTGAGTACCAGGGTGAGTACCAGAGTGAGTACCAGGGTGAACCAGAGTGAGTACCAGAGTGAGTACCAGAGAGGAAGATTTGAGACAGTAATCAGGCAGGACGGTGCCACTCAGGTATGGGTGATGCAGACCGCAGGTATGGGTCACCGTCAGATGCAGTCCGCAGGGTGATTAAGATTCACATGTTCAGGTATGGGTGATGCAGACCGCAGGGTGATTAAGATTCACATGTTTTGGCCTCTTTGTGAAAGTATTATGATTATATAAAAGAATTCTAACTTCTGCTTTATTGGTTACAGCAGTCTGTTCTTTTTGTTTGTTTTGCATCAGTGTCTCAAGGCAAAACACAGTTTCACAAAGTTTCATGGCATGGCCTAGTGGCGTAACAGCAGGTTTGGCCCAGAACCCAGTGGTCCAGGGTTCTAATCCCCTGACATACCACAACATTGTGCCTTTGGAAAAGGCACTTAACAAGAATTTCCTCACTTCAATCAGGTAGAGATGAGCTCCTAT